>NC_056730.1:194959085-194999085 GCF_019279795.1 Protopterus annectens
GCCACTCTTATGTGAGTCTAGCATCTTATTGATGTGGAAATTTCTTTTGTATACAAAACATGGCTAACAGTCAAAGATTATACCAACAAATAAAAGCAGAAACAATATTTTAACAGTGGTTCTATGTGACAATTTATGTTTTCTTAGCTGCATGTGACTGTTGTAAATTATTCTGTGGTGTAAAAATCTGAAAGAATGCTGAAAATGGTTTATAAACACTGTTTTAACTTAATAAAATTAAAATAAAGCATGATTCAAACACACAAGAAAGTGCCCATCTTTTGAGAAATTTCAATCTGCTGTTCTAGAAGACATCATACAGAGTCTTGGGTATGTACCATGGAAACTGAGAATTGAGTATTGGGAACTAATTTAACAGCTTAAGTTCAATGCTGCCATCAATACAGGGTTGAATGACATTAATTCATTTAATTGTATCTCAAGATTTTGTGTAACAAAACTGTAAATATAAAGCTTTGCTATTTTACATGTAATTAAAATTAATATTTTAACAATTTAAAATGTAAGTACATACTCTATTCTAATTTGATAAATAATGCATGTTTTAAAGTTAATATATACATATACCCCTGGATTCACTAATCTTTTGTGCAGGAGTAGCTTAGTCCTGCACGGAAGCGCACGTTTAGGAGCAGGATGGCAGTGTGCCATGCATATTAACAATGCGTGCTGCCCGAGCTCCTAGAATTACATGGAGCATGTACAAGCACAGGGGGCATGTCTGAGAGCAGAGCTCTCAGAATAAACACACCCCTGCAATGTAGAACAGCAGAAAGTGTTAAGAAATGAGCACGATCACTCATAGGTGTCCTCATATTGTGTACAACAGCAAAAGTACATAAAAATCAAATGAAGAAACCCCTTTTTTTTAAATCCGAGTACAGCTAACCATAGGTGCGAGGGTGTGCCCATCGCTTAGCTATGGTTAAAGCAGCTTAAAAGGCTGAAGAGGATAACAAGGAAGATATATGCAAATGAAACAGCACAGCAATAATGTAGTGAGCAGAGCATTCACCTAACGCGCAGGCATTCCCGGTTCGAGTCCCACTGCAACACAGTTTATTTTACATGGCAAAGCACATTATAACCAATATTTATATTGCAAAACCCATGAAAAAACATATATTTATGAACTGGGAGTACTGCAGGAAATGCACATGTGAAGTGTCAGTGTTATAATGAATAAGGCACTAGTAAGCAGGTTTAAGCATAAATAAGCAGTAGTATGCATATGTAAGCACTAGTAAGCATGTTTAAGTGCATTTGCATGGGGGTAAGTATTGCCTACACAGATTAAGCGAAGTAGAAGCTAACTGAGTGTAAGAAACTGTAACCGGAAGTAAGTACTGCTTAGCTCCGCACAAACCTGCTTACAACTGCTTTAAAGTGCCTTAACCACTCTGTATCCAATGGCCCGTGTTCTGCCCAGCAAAAAAATAAACAGCCTCTACAAGTCTTGAACCCAAGACCCTGTACACTACAGTCACATTAGCTAACCACTAAGCCATCATAGCAGTACATAAGATGAAGGTGTCAACAAACAAATCCTCACCATAGAAAATCAAAATGAACATGTGAAAGGAATCTATGTACAGTGTGATGTTGTATAACCTGCTACATATCATAAATATGTGAACTGGAGTACTGCAGTAAGGCCAGATGTGAGGTGTTATTGTAATAAAGTATTGAAGTCCCCAGGACCCCATGCAGTGTATGTGCACATGAATCATGGATACCAGACACATATATAACATATTACAAATAATAAATCAATGCCAAAAGGAAAATATAATGCAAATTAAATATTAAGCAATGCTAAGCATTGCACATCTCAGCTTAGTTGGGGTAAGCAATGTGTAGGCCGGCTAACTCAATCTTCCCAGTGGTATGCCCCTTTAAGCAATGCCAACATTAGGTAAGAAGGTGTGCCCATAACGTAGCCTTTTCAAAACCATCCAGTTACAGGAAAGTGTGGGAAATTGGGCATATTTAAACCCCACCGGCACCAGTAATTCCCATAACTGGTTGCAGCTCCCTACTGTAGGCAGAATGGCTGGCATTGGGGAAGGCACTCGATTTAAAGCACAGTGCTGGGGCACCCAGGAGTCCAGATTCATGGTATGGCTCTTGGTAAACCACCATGAGGAGAGACTACTGCAGGGATAGTACCAGGGCTCTCAGTTTAAAGTGGAGGCCTTGGACAGTCTCACCCATGACCTCACCAGTGCCACTGGTATCCCCCGAACTGGTGAGCAGGTCAGGCATCACCATGCTGACCTGAAGCAGCAGAGGTTTGATCTCTTGGACCAGTGGATCCAAGAAGCAAGGCAGATGGCTGATGCCCCAGCACTGAGTAAGTACCCATTCTACTACGTAGATAATGATTGCCTAGCTTGTGTATACTATGGATAGTTAATGGCTAAATATCACTGTATTTCTCTGACAGCTGCATATGAGCGGGCTGTGAACCAGCAAGCCCATGCTGCTAGGCTGCAAAGGCTGCATCGTGAGGCAGGGTAGTAATATTCCTGCATATACTGTCATAACAAATAAATATAACAGTTCTGGAAAGTGTTGTACCAGTAAAGAAGTGTATTGTGTATGGGATGTACTGAATAAAACAGACAATATAGCAGGAAGACTGTCATATAGGCTACGTGGAAATAAAGGTGTAATATCTTTTGAATAAAAGTATAACCCCTGGAGTGCTTGTGTACATCCTGCTTACATATGTTGTTGTAGTGTTGCATTCTATAAATAGTACTGTTGTATTAAGCAGTGTTCCTACAGTGTTTAATGCAGTTAAAATGTGTAGGAATTTCAGTATAACAATGTTGGAAGTCCCAAGAGGTTAGTCATATAGAACAACTGAGGGAGACTTAGACAGAAACCATTGGAATGCTTTAAACCAATTCCCTTATAGCACAGTGTACTGTGATGTCAACTGTAATACTTTTACCACTCACAGCAGGGGTTCAAATCCCGGGAGTGGTAGTAAGTTGTATGCATAATCATGCCCTACAACTGCACAGATTTTGTGAGAATGTTCAGATAAAATGTTGTATGCATAACTAGACCCAACAAAGGTACAGACTTTGCTAGAATGTTTAGATAGTATGCTGTAAACATAATCATAACCATCAACTGTACAGACTGTGGCAGAATGTTCAGGTAGAGAGCTGTATGCATAGTCATACCCCTCAACTGTTCTGATCTGTCCAGCATGTCCAGATAAATGGCCCAACTCTGCTGTCCAGTAGCCTGTTCCCCTGACAAATCAGTGTGCTGATCTAAGAAATTTAGAGAGCTTATACTGACATATAATGGATAGTCAGACCTGAACATAAAAAGAGAATGTATATGGAAACAAACCTGTCATTGTAGCATCTCACCCGAAGTGTATGACAGCTATTCCAAAATATGTCACATTAACACCTGCATCATGTCAAGCCTTGACAACAGTGTGTGCAATAACAGATTGTTAGGTATGTGTATAACATCAACATGAAATCTTGGAGTATGTGTAGTATTTGTCAGGTAGTGTTAAAGATTTCCTCCACAGCTATAACAGGTAAGAGGTGTAGACTGTAGGTACAACACAGGTCACATATATACTTGTCTACAAGCATGGAATCTGGGAGTATGTGTAGAAATTGTCAGGTGGTGTTAATGATTTTCTCAACAGGTATAACAGATAAGAGGTGTAGACTATATGTAAGACACAATCCACGCATATACTAATCTACAAACATACCATTCTACAAAGTAAGGACATTGAGTAGTGTAATAATACATGTACATGATAACTGCAGTGACTAAGAAAGTTGTGAAAACTACAGGGATATATTAGTTGTTAATTGACCTCTCTCTCACCCCCTCCATATGTGCAACAATAACCTTATTAAACACCTCAATGGGTACATGTACACTCCAAACTATTGTTGGGACATATGTCCTATTGGTTTATAAATATTCACATTTGGTTCTATGCATGTGCCATGTTAAAATACTCCCATATTGGTGGCCTGTTGCCATCAATGAAACCTGCCTGTTGTTGTAATGGCCACTGGTGTCCCATATATATGCATGTGTTCTGCTTGATCTGCAACTGTTGAGAACTGGTGTCTTGGGTTAATGGGAATGCCTATGCATGCTGTTATAACTAATCCTGAATGCTGTTGACTATGACTAACTGATATCTTTCTTAAAACTGCAACACCATAGCTCGTATGGGAAGGCTGGTCCCAGTGGATCCACCTGTCCCACCTCAGCTGGTCATGACACCGGGCACCAGCAAATCTGGAGCACAGCCTGGGACCTCCACCTCCATTGGCCCTGCACCACCTTCGGGTGAAACCACAGCAGGGGATGGGGCTCGGCCCCCCTGGGACCAGGGGCGGGTTGGTACATGTCAGCTGCCATCAGGTCCTGGCTGTGGTGCATAGGGAGCTCGACAAGGAGATTTGAGACCAGCTATGCTTGAGGGCTGCATGGTGCAATTAGGGGGTGAGCCTGCCCCTCCTACCCAGCCCCCAGTACAACCACCTTTGGGGCTGTGAAAGTGCAGTGGTGACTGCCCATGGGTGGGGATCTCAGTCCCACTGTTTCCATTTGGTGGCTCATGGGCTTGTGACTTCCAAACACCCCTCCCCGCCCAAGGTGTTTACCCCACACATGTGTCATATACCACCCCTGTGTGTGTCTTGTTTGTCTTGTCTGTTAACCTACCAACCCACCTCCCCAAATATACCTACTACCCCTCCCCAACATCCCACTCTCACATGAAAAAGATAAAAAGGGCAATCTGTTCCCACAAAAAAATCTTGCCCCATACATAGCTGTCCATTTCACACACCTGTCCACTGCACACATGTAATTCTGTCTAATTGGCATCACAACATATTACTGTAGTCCTCACCACCACTCAGGGGTTCGAGTGTCCAAATCTACCTCAAAATTCAGTGTATATGCACAGCTGTTGCTGTAGAAGAAATGGGCAGCTATGGACCTTCCCTACAGCCTTCCGGCACATCCCTGGCTATTTTCCCTATTGTCATTCCCTCTTTATTCCCCTTTTTTCACCACTTTCCTATCAACCCCTTTTTCATTTCTTTTAAAGAAATTAGTGCGGGGGTAAGTGGCAGTCAGCACTTTTAAGCAGCAGTAAGTGGGTTTAATCCTGTTTGCGTGGTGGTAAGCAATGCCTACACTGGTTAAGCAATGTAGAAGCTAACTGAGTGTAAGAAGCTATAACTGGAAGTTAGCAGTGCTTACCTCCACACAAACCCATGCAAACCAGCTTGCAACTGCTTAAAAGTGCCTTAATCACTCTGTAACCAATGGCCCGTGTTCTGCCCAACAACAAAATCAACAGCCTCTGCAAGGCTCAAGCCCAGGACCCTGCAAACCATAGACAAAGTGATTTACCACTATGCCATGCCAGATATAAATAAATCTGATGTTTTCAGAAACATATCATCCAGTCCAGCCATGCAACAGTACATAGAATGCATACCAACATCTAGATGTATGTTTGTGTAAATATATTAATATCTAAACATATACAACATATATATATATATATATATATATATATATATATATATATATATATATTTCTAAAAATATATACATATATATATATATATATATATATATATGTATATATATATATGCAAATGCCTACATCAACACATATATGTGTCTACACCTGTATGTCTACATATACTCAGCAAGTAACATATGTGTACGCAGATATATATTTATGTAGGTATATACGGACATAGTTATATATCTTCAAGCAGATATATATATATATATATATATATATATATATATATATATATATATATAATCTATATAGATATATATGGCCATACATCTGTAGATAGCAATGGTAGATTAATAAAAACACATATGTCCACATGCACCGTTAATAGGAGTGAGAGGCCCCACACAATATACATCTTGTACGAATAGGCATCCCACCCCCACAGCAAAACACGTCCACCCTGCAATACACTACCAAGTGTTGCAGATCCCATAACCAAGACCTGACACAACATGGGCACAAGATGTTAACAGTACTACATCCCACCTGTATGATGTCAGGCTGGTACTGGTAACATATCATGCAGTACAGTCTGCCTCCTATAGGAAACGTAAAATGTGGAAGCCATCAACATCCCTAGGATACAGATACACAGACACAGATATGCAGATACAGACATACACACACACACATACATATATATCTATATATCTATGTATCTATATATATATATATATATATATATATATATATATATATATATATATATATATATATATATATATGAAAAAAATTAACCGCACTCAAAAAAAAAATTGCACAAAGAGAAGAAATTTTAACTAAGAAATGAACTTCGTGACAATAACCGCATTCAAAAAATAGTAAATCACACCCACAACTCTTGGACATCAACAAGAGTTGTTGGTGTGATTTACTATTTTTTTGAATGCGGTTATTGTCACGAAGTTCATTTCTTAGTTTTATATATATATATATATATATATATATATATATATATATATATATATATATATATATATATAGATATACATGTGACTACACATACACACACAGATATATGTACAGTAAGATACATATGTAGAAGGTGCACACAATATGGACAGCCACTATGCCTGCAGTTAACACCTGAACAACTGGACTCTGTATTTGCCACTCATACAAGTGACAATCGCTGACTGCAACATATACCCACAGAGAGGCCATAGGAACAAACACTACACACAGGTCTGCAGAAATGGAAAATCTTTAATTGTGTACTATTACAGTTCTATACGTCATGTCATATAGCTGTTCAGACACTGGCATCCATATAAACAGAGTAATGCAACTGTGAAACAGTTATACTAATACAGCAGTCTGGAAAGGTTCACAACTGTTGCTGTCCAGGCCAAGCCCTTCAAATTGTACAATAGTGAGGACAGACTGGGCCACAGGATACAAAACAATCAACAGTATGTAATGCAGGTGTAAAGTTCAGCAGCCTCTATCTACACTCTGTACAAAATTACTAGGTGGTAAAGACATGTGACCAAATGGGTTGTAACTGTTACATAACAAGGCATAACTGACACCATCACAAGCACACTGACAGAACAGTCTGTATGGCAGGAGGCAGGAGGCTTGCATTAACTCAATTTTTGTAAGTAGTGTAAATATAGATTAAGTATACGGTGCTGTACATCCAGATACCTTAAGGCAGCTCACCCCTGTTAACCCCACATTTTGTAACAGCCTAGGTCATTTATGGTGCCTCCCCAGACTCAATAATACAGGGCCATCTACCACTGTTACATACACTCACCTCTGGAGTGCATAAGAGCACGCGTGTATTGTGTAGGTGATGCCCACACATGGTCCCAGCCCCACCGTATGTGTGGGGGATACAACAGCAATGGACTGATGGCAGCAATGGCAGTGTGATATACTCACAGCCCACTACAGAACAACCCCCAACAGCATGTCATATGTGCAAAGCTAGGTATGTAGGTGGAGGACAGAGGCTGGAACACAGGCACAAATGTGGAAAACTGTTGTCATACACTAAGCAAGTTGCTGGTGTTACAGGATAGTCTGCAACATACTCTTTGTCAGAGAATTGAGGTTAGAAACAGAAATGGATGTAGCCATGTACTGATAGCACTCAACACACACACTGTCAGTGTAATATCTGACACAGGATCTGTGTGGTGGACAGACAACACATGATAGGCACACCTCTGACCACCAAGACGATAGGCCCACAGTTGAGAGCTATGCATACAGACTGCATTCCAATGTAAACTAGAATGTACACACACACCCTGTAACACCAGTACTATACAAAGCATAACACAACTCTACTCACACTCTGTCTGTAGTTCTGGAACCTCCTACAAATATGTAGCTGCCCTGAGTGTGCCAATTCTCCTGTAAGAGGTATTGTTACCTGCTGTCTGCAACACTGATGCCCACACACAGGAAGGATGTCCATCACACAGGAAAACTAAAGGGACCACGTCCACATGATGTAGGGGTTTAGATTAGGTGGTTGCCATGACAGTGATTATTGGAAGTATTACACATGTGTAATCATATATATATATATATATATATATATATATATATATATATATATATATATATATGGCTATCTGGATAATAATATGTACATATATTTCCACCATATGTCCTGGACATGGAGTGTAGCCCTACCCCAGCATCTATAGTCCCACAGTCGTAGTACAAGGGGATGTCAGGTATGTATAGCAGTTATATTAGTAGACTAATGCTACTGTCATTGGGATTGTCTTCACAGACATAGTGTGTGTTGGAAGTCACATCTGCTTATAACATGTGTGCCATTGGCTACTGACAGACATCCTAAGGTCATCATAGTAAAGTACCGCTGCTAGCACGTAATGCCCCTGTGGACTGCAGCAGAGATATTGGCCAATATATGTGGACATTCTGACACAATCTGTACAGTCCACAGGTATACACATAACCCCTTAGTGCTAAACATGTGTACCATGCCTGACAATATGGATGTAAACAGCCATGTAGATGGGTATAACACATAATGACTGGAATACATTTGTCACCATAGGTTATGTATTTACACATCCCTGTCTGGCCTGACACATAATAACCACTGGTACAGGGGTACCATGGCAACATATGACCCACTAGATATTGACATAAATCTGTACAGCATACCACTGCTCTGACATACATGACAGCTAAGGGAGGCCCGGCAGTAGCACATCTGTCAAGTATCTGTACATGACATCTCACTGGATAAGTACACTAAGTTGCTAGTCATGTAACAATGCACTGTGCAGGCTACAGGCAGACTAGCTCAACACTGGACTACATCTCCTATGGGTGAATGCACATGTACCTGCATATATAGTAGGCTCTACAGGCATGTCACAGCACAGGCTAAGATACACCTGTGTGAAAGTGCATAACAACATCCAATGTGAACACAACCACAGCCACATATGTTAAGCTAGCATAATATTACAGTATATAGACTATCTGTTCGACACCATGCTCATATGTGCCACTCACAGACTGACCCTACATTCACTGGACTGCTACACAGTTTGGTCTGATGGCTGTCTGTGGTATGGGACATGTGTGTGTATGGCCCTACAAACATGTACGCCAATACGGTACCACACAGAGGAGCGGCATGTAACATCAGATAGGACGGACCTAGAACAATGACATCTACCACAGTCTGCACACAGGCTAAAGTACATATTAACAATACAAACACTGTCGACATTCACCATAAGTACACAGACCTCAGTACTGTACAAACATCTACAGAATGTCCAGGTTATGTCATCAAATATAACCCCTACTGTACATAACATGTGCAGCAGTGATATCTCACTGGCTTGTTATCAGATGTGATGACACTAATTACAGTGTACCGCACATATACGCCACTTCATGCACAACATATGTACACAGGTTGACAGAGCTGTGGCTGGAAGCACATACACAGGGCCAATAATGACATGTTGCTGTGACAACTTCATACATTTACTGTTGTAACAGGGTTTGTTGCAACATATGTCCTATGAAGGATATGAAGCTAGTAACTGTCATGGCTTTCACCATCTACAGACTGCAATCCTCACACTACCTTCTGCAGTCCATAGATAGATGCTCCATGGGTAACACATGAAACCAAAGGCACAACACACTACCCTGTCTACAGATGACTGCAGATGGGGATTCCTCAAACATGGAACTGACATGGCAGGTACTGAGACAGGTAGGACAGTAATATACACACACACACACACACACACACACACACACACACACACACACACACACACACACACACACACACACACACATGCACACACACACTCACTGTTAAACCAACATTACTCCAAACGCAGTATAGCAGCACTTATAGTCTGTAGTCCGGTCAGGCACATCCCCTCCTGTGTGTTGCCCTGTTTCCACAGTGTATGTTGCTAGAGGTAAATCCCCAGTCCATCTGAGATGCTGTTTGCCAAAGAACAGATCTAGTTCGTGCTCACAGTGAATGAAAAGGGCCAACACCAACATGATATTCCTAGATATTGGAGTGTGTTTCCATGCAATTGGCTATGGGAATGTTACCACAGCTGTTCCACATGCAATCAGCTAGGGGAGGGCGGCAGTTCATGCAGAGGCCATCAGCTGATCATGAGCATCACTTAAAATACACATGCTGCTGCCAAGCAAAGCAGGTGTAGGTCTCCACATCCACCAGAGAGGGAGTGGGAGAGGCAGACAGAGGTAAAGACAAGTCAGAGAGGGGTGGGAGAGTAAAATCTAAGCATGTTTGTGTCACACACCTACCATCACAGGGTATCAGACCCCTGACGACTATGAAGTGATATTACAGTTCTATGCAGTTATTGGATGCCCCACATGGGTTACCTGTTGTGGAACCCTCAGAACATATATGTGATGGTGGCTGACATCTGCAACAGGGATACGGTAGCTATACAGTAGGTGATGTACACGTGCCTGTCCTCATGAACAGGTGCCAGCATCAACACAGCAACACTCTCACAGAGAAGCAAACACATTGACACACTTGGCAGGATGTGGATTACAACTCATCAGTAGTGGGATTGCCTCAACACATCACTGTGCAGGTATCACATGCACCACATGGGTCATATGGGGGTTGTATGGGCAAAGAGTATGGGGAGGTGTCTTACATCAGACAGCATGCTTCAGTATGCCCATGGGGGTTGTTGGGAGTGTGGATGTGAACATACGCACCATACAACACACACACAAGCACACAGGGCGCCAGTACTGACATGCATGGATGCATGTTTGCACAGGTGTGGGATGGTCGACTGTGCCAGATGGCTGTACAAGGCTAGGCGATGGGTATACCTTGGCATCAGGCCACATGACAATGGTCTGCATTGTGGCTCTGGGCTGTAGTGTCTGCATTTGCCCACACAGGTGGGTATTGTATCCCCCATCCAGTCACCTGGGTGACTATTGTGTATGGCCAATGCTGTGCATTGCTTGCCATGTATGTGTTCCTTAGTCCATGACATGGACGGTGTCTGGGATGTGCACATCTTCCACATGCATGTACAGTGACATGTGGAACTGTACCTGGGGTGTCTGGCCCATGTTGTGAACACAGATTATCATCTGATGTGCCAGTCTTGCCCACCTGTGGTGGGAACTGGTAATGGGCAGCAGGTTTACCCTGGACCTACATTGAATACATGCTAATGGCATTCCCTGGTATCAGTGACATCTGTCAACACATGGCATGTTGTCAGGCATGGCATGTCCTTTGTGGGTCACATGTGATGGCACCACAGGTGTTGCAGGTGTCCATTGGGAAGGTGCACTGTACATGCATATTGGACAGATGGACAAGGGACCCTGCCATCTGTAGCCCACAGCTATCACCCCATAGTTACTATCAGTGGCCAATATGCAGTGTACTACCCACTTATTGGCTGCTGCCTAGGCATGTGTGTGTGTATGAGACATGCGTTGAGAGTGTGCTCTGGGTAATACTGGGGTTGCTAACTGTGATTGCCTGGCATTGATGTCACATGTATGGGTATGGCTTTGCACCCCAGCCTCTCAGCTATTTCATATCTGCTATCCCTGTATGGTGGACATTGTGATATATAGTAGGGCCACCATATAAGAAATATGCAAAACCCGCAAACACTCATAACCACCTCCACACAGGATATGAGTTACAAATGCACACGCGCACACACACACACACACACACACACACACACACACACACACACACACACACACACACACACCTGTCATGTCTGGGAGTAGAACCCCTCCCTAACTAGTTTATTACACTACAGCACTATGCAGTTATAGTACATGCCACAGCGATTACTAGAGTACTCCTTCCCTAAAGGTGTATATCACATTGGATGACATCAGCAGGATTGTTAAAGTAGGCCATTCGGATTGTAGTGAGTGTGACTAGCCTAAAATTCATTGCTTCCTACACAGACAGTGACACACACACACACACACACACACACACACACACACACACACACACACACACACACACACACACAAACACACACAACATCTACAACTGACATGTGTGAGTATAGAACCCCTAACAAAGGTCTATATCACACTACAGCATGCAGCTGTTATAGGACATACCATGGGGATTACTAGCAAACTCCTTCCCCAAAGGTGTATTTCACAATGAATGACATCAGCAGGATTGCCAAACTAGGCCATTTGAAATGCACTGTGTGTGACTAGCCTAAAATGCATTGCTCACTACACAGACAGTGACACACAGGGGTCTGTATCACACTACAGCATGCAGCTGTTATAGGATGCACCATGGGATTACTGGAGAACTCCTTCCCCAAAGGTGCATACACAATGAATGACATCAGCAGGATTGCCAAAGAGGGCCATTTTAAATGTACTGTGTGTGACTAGCCTAAAATGCATTGCTCCCTACACAGACAGTGACACACACACAAAAAACATCCACAACCCACATGGGTGGAGATGGAACCCTACCTCAGTTCTAAATCACACTACAACAGTATGCAGTCATGGCATGTGCTACAGAGATTACTGGGCTACAACCTTCCCAGAGGTGTATTTCTAAGTGGGTGACATCAGCAGTCTTGCCAACGTTGAGCATATGAATTGTAAGGAGTGTGAGTACCCTAAAAAACATTGCTCTCTACACAGACAGGGTCATACAGACAGACAGACACACACACACACACACACACACACACACACACACACACACACACACACACACACACACACACACAAAACATCTACAACTGACATGTGTGAGTATATAAGCCCTAACAAAGGTCTATATCACACTACAGCATGCAGCTGTTATAGGACATACCATGGGGATTACTAGCAAACTCCTTCCCCAAAGGTGTATTTCACAATGAATGACATCAGCAGGATTGCCAAACTAGGCCATTTGAAATGCACTGTGTGTGACTAGCCTAAAATGCATTGCTCCCTACACAGACAGTGACACACAGGGGTCTGTATCACACTACAGCATGCAGCTGTTATAGGATGCACCATGGGATTACTGGAGAACTCCTTGCCAACGTTGAGCATATGAATTGTAAAGAGTGTGAGTACCCTAAAAAGTATTGCTCTTTATACAGACAGGCACACACTTTCCATGTCTGGGATTAGAACACCTACTTACCTACTTTATCACACTACAGCAGTATGCAGTTACAGGATGCACTACAGAGATTACTGGGTTACAATCTTCCCAGAGGTGTATTTCTAGGTGGATGACATCAACAGCCTTGCCAAAGTTGAGCATATGAATTGTAAGGAGTGTGAGTACCCTAAAAAACATTGCTCTCTACACAGACAGGGTCATACAGACAGACAGACACACACACACACACACACACACACACACACACACACACACACACTTGCCATCTTTGGGATTAGAACACCTACCTAACTACTTTATTACACTACAGCAGTATGCAGTTACAGGATGCACTACGGAAAGTACTAGGCTGCAACCTTCCCAGAGGTGTATTTCTAGGTGGGTGACATCAGCAGCCTTGCCACAGTTAAGTATATGAATTGTAGGGAGTGTGAGTACCTTAAAAAGCATTGCTCTCTACACAGTCAGACATGCACACAAACACACACACACACACAGTTGCCAAGTCTGGGGTTAGAACTCCTACCTAATTAATTTAACACACTACAGCAGCAGGAGGGCAGTGTGTGTGCATGGGCCATAACCCGTTCATCTAGGGGTTGACACGGCACATGCGGGCACAAACAGGGTCATATTTCACAGGTATGTGTATTCAGCTTCTAGATGACTACTTCCTTGTACAGTCATGTTGCACAGCTGGCACGTGCACCACATAGTCTGTAATGCTGACAGATACTGCTGGCTAGTATCTGCAGTGAGTGACATCTGCACCTCATGTGTTTGTGGCCCTTTGGCTGTGTGCTGGGTGGGACAGGCCTGGATGGCTCCTTGTCACAGTCACCCTCTTCCACACATCTGTGTACATCTACCTTTGGCTTATTATAGTGTGTTGTCCTGACATATATGTCTGTATTCCTATCCACTGTGTATGCAAGGCATGAGTGGTGCATACTGATGAGTGTCTGCACTAACAGCTGCAACTGCCAGATATATCTGGTCCACTGGTGTTTGCAGACATGGCCTTCAAGTGTGTGAGCATGCCAAGTATGACCTTTCAGTATGTTGTTGACTGACATTGCCTTCATTTGTCTAAATGTGTGAGCATGCCCAGTATGGCTGTCTGTATTGAATTTGTGGATCGTGTCCAGGTAGTTTGTGCTGCAGTGCTGACCTTTGTGTTGTACACCGACAGGTAGCATGCTGTTTCTGCAAGGTATCCATCAATCATTTGGCTTTGACTGTTACTACATTCTGCATAGCAGGGGGGACACCTGACTGTTTCTACATTTCTAAACAAGAGTGGGGGGCACACCTGACTGTTATTAAATTACTATGTAGGATGGGGGGCACACCGGACTATTACTACATTTCTACACAGGATTGGGGGGAACACTGGACTGTTATTACACACCTGACTGTTTCTACCTTTCTACACAGGATTGGGGGGGGGGGGGCACACCTGACTGTTATTACATTACTATGTAGGATTGGGGGGGGCACACCTGTCTATTTCTACATTTCTACACAGTGTTGGGGGGCACACCTGACTGTTATTACATTACTATGTAGGATGTGGGGGGTCACATGTGACACTTGTACACATTTGCTATGACTGTACTGGTATGTCAGGTACTCCATTTCATTCTGTATTGCTAACTATTATGCTGACTAGAGGCATACCAGTGTACTACAGATAGTGGCTTTGTTTGCCCTACATATTATTGTCTGACTTCCTACCCTTCAGAACTAACATCCCACGGCCTGCCCTGCTGTGGTCTGTCTGTGAAGGCCTGAGGGGGAGGTTAACCATAGCCATCATTCAGGGGCCATGGCACAGGCTCTGTTTGGGTTTGTCTACACCTGTCCTGCTGGCTGAGTCTGTTATTGGGTATGTGAACGGACCTGACTGGCATGTGTGGGTCATATGGACACATATGTCTGCTCAGCACATTTCCTGCAGTGGGTTTTGTAACTCTGTGTAGTACTGGCTACTATGGGGACTCCAGTATGTGTTACAGATGTCATGGTGCCACCATGGGTGTCGACTATCTGCTGCTATAACATTCAGCCACCCAATTCCCTTGCATGCCCACATCCATACCATAGCGACAGGTAATGACACATTCTACTCCATTTGGCAGTTGGTAGGTTGATTGACTTACCTTGAGGGTGTGCTAGACTTGCAGATGGTGCTGGTGGGCTGCCTATGTCAGATGCACATAGTACACTCCCTATACATGGTTGAGCATAGGTAGTGTCATTTTGGCATCCCATTTACTGTATGTGCAAGTCAGAGAGAGGTGTCATTCCCTGGATCCATACTGTGTCAGTGCATGTGCTATGCATTGCCTCTTTGCCAAGGCCAGGGCATACTGGGCACACCTCCTTCTGCCTACTGGGGCAGGCTCAGGTTGTTTCTCCTCAGGGTCACTCTGTGCCTGTGCAGGCCTTGCCATTGGTGGGGGGCTGTGTGGCCCTGCCCCATGCTGTTCCTGCTGCAGCTGTTTCTGCAGGATCATATTGTGTAGCATAGCACATACTATAACAATTTGGGTACATGTAGCTGGTGAATACTGCAAGGCTCCACCAGATGTGTCCAGACACCAAAACTGTGACCTGAGCATCCCAAACACATGCTCTATTAGATGTCTGGCCTGTGCATGTGCCTCATTATGCTGTTGCTGTTCAGGTGTGTGTGCATTTCTGATGGGTGTCATCAGCCACAGCTCCAGTGTGTACCCAGCATCCCTCACTAGGTCACTGTAGGGGATGTCCCTATTGGCAAATTTCTGGTACAGCTGCATCAGATACTATATGTGGGAATCATCATAGCTTCAGGGCAGCTAGCACCCACATTCATTATAATGCCCTGGGCATCACATATGACCTGGCAGTTGATGTAGGGGATGCCCCTGCGGTTGATGTTGGTCCTACCCTGCCCAACGGGTGGTGCTTTGATGCATATGTGCATGCAGTCTATAGCACCCACTACCCCAGGGTATTCTGCTATTTATTGGAAGAGATGCATATTGCTGGTCAACATCTCATGGGTGTTGAGGAAATATACATGCTCACTGGCATGTACTGACATGGCATCCAGGAACTGGTGGAATACTCTGGATGCTGATGCCTGTGAGATTCCCATGATATCCCCAGTTGTGCTTTGGGAGGTATCTGTGTCTAGTATACCTAGGCCTACACATACCTTGTTATCCACTGGGATGGGCTCCCCTCGGTGAATTTTTTGTAATACTTTGTAGTCTTATCTCCTGATGTTTTTTGTCATAACTACCCTCTATGGAGCTTTTCTCCCCGGGCCTCTACTGAAAATGGACATGTATCCAGTTGGACTAGCCCGGTCAACAAATGTAAAATAAAATAAAAATAAAAAAAAAAAAATTTGGTGTGTCAGGTGTGGCCGGCACAACTCAACAATTTTCTGTAGGAGGTCTCTGTCCACCTTATAGTGCTCCACTATCTCTAGCTCATGTAGCCCCTGGTAGGTTACCTTGGGTCTGTACAATCTTTTCTGTCTCCTCACTGTGGGTTGTTCGACAGCATTCACATCCTCACCACCCTCAGCCTCTTGCACATGTTGTTCTATGTTGCCTGCTGCAGTCCTTTTCATTTTGTAGGTTTGTTTGTTAAAATTTCCCTGCTTGTATACACCAGTGGTGTAGAGTTTGGGAAAATCCAGAGGGGAACATGTTTGCTTAATTTATAATAGTGTTCTGGGCTGGGTTGGTCTGCTGCCTGTGTAATTGGCTGATTCTGATATATTTCACCTGCCAGCTACGCTAGTTCTCCTTGATGACCTTCCTACTGCTGTTTTCCCTTCCCATTACCTCCTTGTTTAAGCCCATGTGCACGCCACAGAAACAGAGTGCTCAGATCTGCACACTGCTGCTATTTCCTGGTTTAACTTCTTTTTTCTTCCTGTAAAACCCGGTGTGTGGTGTGCACACCCGCTTAGGCTTTGTAAAGAGTGCTAGGCAGGTTAGGTTTAGACATACCCCCTAGCTTAGCTGTGCTAAGCTAGGAGCAAACCCAAACCACAGGGCTTCAATCCGCTTACATTATGCCTGATACCCCCCACCCCATGATGTCACCTAACTCCTAGGCTTGCACCAAGCTATGCTACTCTTACACTGTTTGGATGTGACTCACATGCTGGGGAAAACTGGGATTCACTATCCTTCCCCTCAATTGCATAGGATTGCTTGCTAATGCATAGTTACATGTCTCACACTGAGCCTCCCCCCCTTAGCAACCACTACTCATTGGCCAGGTTGTCTTCTGCCTGCCATCGACTTGCATGGCAGAATACTGATTTTAGTTAGAATGCTTATTTTAGGTTTATTTTATTATTCCCCCTGATCCCGTATGTGTGCCACTACCCTATGCTTAAACAGCTGAGGTCGACTAAAAAAGAATAAAAGTTGTTTTTTTTTATTTTTTGTTTTGTTTGCAATGCCAGTGGACTTATACTTGGCCATTGGCATGCTTACTACTTGATATGCAGCCTTTATTCGGAGCTGTCATAGCTCAGTTTTGAATTTTGCAGACATGTACTTGGTTACTAACCGAGTACATTTCTGCAGATAGCACTAGCCTTGCACGGATTGTTGCAAGCTTCCTGGATTGCACAATCACCTCATTTGCATGGATTTCACCTGCAAATGGGGTGATTTGCATACCAGGGTTTAGTCCATGCAAGATTAGTGCAGGAGCACTCGTGCATGCCCCTGCAGGCTGTTACTGGATCGCACAGCAGACATATTGCCTGCTTGAGCTCCTGCACTGATCTTGCACTTGGTGCAAGCTTTTGAAAATCAGAGGGATAGTTTATCATGACATTTACTTTCAGACAGTGGTATGCATATATAAATGTGCACATACACAAATATTTACATTCATTTGAAAACATTAACAGTGCATTGATTCATTATGTCTACTGTACTCAGACCTAATTGTTCATGTCTTGTGGCTTTTGGATAGTTTGGTATTTGATTTTTGCACTATTAAGTTTTCCTAGAATGTATTTGCACTGTTTAGAAGAAGTGGATTTGTTAGTGAGAATGAAGACACTAAACCTTTAATAAATTTCCATTGAGTGACTCACTGTGCTTATTTTCGGAGGACAAGGAGTGTGCCGTTTTCTTGGTTCTTCATTTTTTTTTTGTTAGATAAATTTGTGCATTATTTTATGTGGTTCTCTTTATGGTATTAAAGACATTGTCTTGCTTAAGAAGTGATTTACCAATTAATGAAAGGCAGCATATAAAAGTGGAATATATGAAACAAAACATCACTAGTGTTTTTTGCCTAGGGTGCACTGCATTGGAGATTAATCGTTAAACATTTTTTCACTTGTTTTGATATTTTTATTAATATCCCTATTTTCATAACTAAATGAGCTCCTTTTTCATGGCATGAAATGACAGGGTGGAAGACAAAAAAAATCACTGTTGATATCAGTGCAGAATGAGCTGTACTGGAAACAATTTTAGCTGTGCATTACCTGTTTTGAAGAAATGCAATATTTTTTTTTATTTATGTTAACGTTGCCAGAAACAAGTGTCACAGACCACTGCATGCCATCAGATGAAATGTTAGATGATAATGAAGAAACAGGTTACTGATAGTTGTACTTTAAGTTGTACTGCAAGATCGATGTGGAGAACAATTTATATTCCAAATTATACATATGTACATCACTTTTCATATTCCTGCAAATATTAAAAAAATATGGGAATTTCTCAGGTTTGTCTGAATGCAGTGCTAATCATATGATATGTCTCAGATGGATAGTTTTCAAGATATGAATATATATTTGTGAACATTTAAAGAGAAATAGTTTAAAATGTTGACATTAAAACAGGGGCGGCTCGTGCTATAGGACTGCAGGACTACAGCCACCCCACCTGTATAAAGAAAGAAAAAAAGAAACTACAAATAAAAATCACAAGTTCCGGAAATCCACGCATGAGTACTTGGAGTTCCTTGGTTCTCACAGAACTCCAGACTGCTGTGTTAGGCAGTCCAGATAGAGAAGAAAGGCATCTCTGCCCTGCAGCCCAGAAGTCTGTGTGGGAACAACCACACAGAATGGAAGGACACCAGACTGCATCACCCACAGGTTAGAGCCTCCAGCCTACTCTCACATGGCCAGGAGAACCAGAAACCAGCACAGGCAGGCTAAGGACTGGAGACTGCTTTTAGCAAAGCAGAGGACTGATGTGGAGACTGCTTACCAAAGCAGAGGACTGATGTGGAGACTGCTTACCAAAGCAGAGGACTGGTGTTTCAGGTAGGGAGACATGTGTGTGTGTGTGTGTGTGTGTGTGTGTGTGTGTGTGTGTGTGTGTGTGTGTGTGTGTGTGTGTGTGTGTGTGTAATGCCACAGTAGCTATATGGTGGTGGGTAGAGAATACTCAGGCTTAAACCCTGTACCTCGGGTGCAGGTGACAAGGGCCTGAACTCCCTACCCACCACCATTTGTAAAAAAATTGCAGGTTTTTGCCTCATATTTGTTCTGTTCCTCATCAGATCTGTGGTTTCTGTATACAATCTATGGTTTCTGTATGTTTTTCCTTGCAAAGTTAGTAGTGCAGTGGTGCACTGGTAGCATTGTTGTCTGACAGCTACAGGTTCTCTGGTTTGATTTTGCTGGGGTGCCTTCTGTGTGGAGTCTGCATGTCCTCCCATCTTATAAAGACATGTGTCTGAAATGTTTCTCCCTGTTCTGCTGAAAATTGGCTTTTGTTCCAAGTCAGACTTTCCTGGTTAACAAATGTTAAATAAAAATAACAGAATTTTGAATTTCAGACTTCATATTCTTCAGAAAGTACATGGCAACACAAAACCTTTTATTCTAGCAATTTTCTAAGTTTATAACATGGATATTTGAAATGTGTCCCTATTTCTGGGACTGTATTCCCCCATTATTGGCTTCATCCAGGATTTCTGTGTTAAGGTTGAGAGCTATGGTGAGAACTGAATTCACTGAATATATTTGGGGGCTGCATTCCCCCATTATTGGTTTGTCTAAGTGTTTTGTGCTAAGAGGTTGAGAGGTATGGTGAGAACTGAATTCATTAAATAATAGCCATTTAAGTTTCAGTCTTCATTTCTTTTAAGAAACAGCTTATGGCATAGTGGTATGTTGCTCTGACCCTAGTACATAGGGTCCTGCGTTCAAGACTTGGCAGTAAAATGCATGGTGGTAACATAACATTTTATTCTAGCAACTTTCCAAGACTATACAAGCAGTGTTTAAAATGTGTCTCTGTTTTTTGGGCTTTTATCTCCTTCTCCTTCCCAATAAAGTTTGGATTTTTGCAGATTTCTTGTGCTGCAAAGTTGAGAGATACAGTTGAGTGTCGAGTGGATTTTACAAGGAGCTGAGAGCTTGAAGAGACGTTTAGTGCTGCTTATGCTGAGTTTACTTACATTGTTAATAGCATAACAGGTAGTGTACTTGCTTTTGAGGCAGAAGGCTGTGTGTTCTACTCCCACAGTATGTAGATGCATTGCTGATACTGTACTGTGTTGTACTTTTAAAGGGGGTGGATGCTGCAGTCCTGAGAATGTCCTCTTTGGTCGGAAGTACCTAGTAACTATGAAACTGTTATCAGTTTTCCATCCATTCCCTATTGCAATATTACTAGCTTATCATTTTTTTAATGTAATATAGGCAATTTATTCCTCAAGGGCAACAGGCACTTTATTTGTAGATGAAACAATGAAATATAAAGTTGTTTGCTAGCAACAACCTCTTCATTAGTTACATATCTTTTTAATGTGGAATTATTTAGATAATTTTTACTTCTGCAGAGATTGTGCATATTTACTGATACTGGTGGATTGTAGAAGTTGGAGTAGACATTTATGATGGAAATGTTCTCAAGTGGGCAGTATTGTCATTACTGATGCATGCATTTTGTTTCATTGTTTACTGGAAAAATGTTCAAAACAATAAATTTAAAACACCCTCTAACAACTGTACTGTATTATACAAGGAATATAATTTAATGCAATCAGGAAGGTGCATCACAGAACACATGTATGTTTTGTGTGCAAGGGGCCTATCATTTGAAAACAGCCGAAAGTTAATCGTTATCTGCCACTAGCCAAATGTATTTTCTTTGAATGTGGGTTTCAGTGCTGTTCCAATGATTGTGAATTTCAAGGGCAGAGATGTTTTAATGCTAAGTCTTTCATTGTGAGACTGTATTGCTTTGTTTAGCAGATGTCTTAGTGTTTGTGCTGTAAAATGCAAAATAAAACTTTCAAATGAAGTCCAAATCATCGTAGAAGTAAAGCAGTATGCACATTAGTGTTTATGGTAAATGGGGTGAAATAGCCAAGTAATGGTTCACTGGAATGGCTGCAGGGGGGAGGCTCCATTAGACCATGATTTTGTGAGGGGGAAGGGCAGCAAACTCAGACAGCCCTGGCTGAAATATACCTGTCAACTATCCAGATTTTCACAGAATGAATATATTTTTTGCTTCTTATTTTTGGTTTGTTCCTCATAAAATGTGTGGTTTTCTGGCAAACCATTTAGGAATTAAGTCACTAAAGGACAGACACTGAGTTTCAGACTTCATAACCTTCAGAAAAATGCATGCTAAAGTAAGACATGTTATTCTATCAACTGATTCAGTTTATACAAGAGCAATTTTTAGTAATGTTTATATATTCTCCCCAATATATTTGGCCTTGTCCAGATTTCCTGCATTAACAGGTTGAAAGGTACATGCAAATAAATTACTTTATAGAATTAGGCATATCCAAACCTCTCAACTGTACCCAGTTTTGGCTTAAAATGTTGCTCTTCCCCTAATAATCCCTCCACAAAATGGCAATTTTGGAAGAAAACGTGGTGGGTTTACAATTAATAAATAACTGTAATAATCAGTTATAGATTACTTTTATTTCAGAAATGCATGTAGATTCTTTTATTTTGTCAGCTGCTCAAGTTAACAGTACTAATAATAAAAAAGTGTCCCTTCTTTTTCGGGTTCCCAGCTGTATTGTGTGGCTATTTTATATTTTTGCATCACATTTTTGGTCCATTTTTCATAAAATTGTGTTTTTGGCAAATTAGTGGCAAATCATTAAAGACTGAAGTTAGAAAATAATGATAGACATTTGAGTTTCAGATTTCATACCCTTCAGAAAATTCATACTAATGCAAGACCTACTATTCTATTATCTTTCTAACTTTATAAGAGCAATATTTAAAACTTGTCCTTATTTGTGGGCCTTTGTCCCACTTCTGTATATGGCTTTGTCCAGATTTCTTGCTCTGAGGTTGAGAGGTATGACAAATGTGTCAGGGCCATCACAGTCAGCCAGAGGCATTTCAAATTGTGACATACTTGTTGCACCCCACTCCCCCATGTAGTGACTCTGGATGTGTCCAAGCAAGGCAAGGAGCAGTTATGAAGTGTAAATGTGCAGAGTATCCCCCCATCCAAGCTAGACACAAGTACTACAGTGGCTTTTCATCTGTCCTTGATTTTGCAGAATGTTCTGGTTTCTGTCATATTTTTATACTGTTGATTTATGCTTATTATTATTCAGAAAGTACCTGTTGCTCTGTGTTTAAGTAGCAATGCTTTAATGACCATCAGGTAAGCTTGTCTGAGATTGTAAGATGCAAGTAAGCTTTAATAAGCATACTGTTAAAGAATTACCAACATTGAAAACCTTTCTGTTGTTGCCATGCAGAGAATACTTGCATAACTAGATAACGTATAAGCCTTGGGTATTGAATGCATATGACAGTATTTGTAATAAAGGACAGGATTACATTATTTTAAGAAGCTCATTACATTTGTTGGAGACTTGCAGTCATCTTTGCAGGCTTTACTTGTAAACTAAACAGAATGCCAATCTATCGTATGTGGTCCATAACCTGTGCAGTAATCCTTTAAGCAATGTATCTTGAGCTTGTTACTTGTTTGCTGTTCATCTTTTACTTTGATCATGTTTTCCCCATGAAACAAGTAGATAATTGTTGTCAGACAGCAGGTCTTTTTTGGATAAGAAACATTTTTGCAAGTGGAGGTATCACAGAGATTGCTACTTTCAGCATGTTACTTGGTACTTTAATAAAGCTGAATATAAATTATAATTACAACTGCAGTGCAAGGAGAAGTGGTTTGAGTTGAGTGCTAGTTTGAGTTGAGTGCTGCTTGTTTTTTTTATACTTCATTTTGACTGGCATTACAGTAATTTATTTAAAAAGTAATTTATTTTTTTTATGCCTCACAACCTTTTTGTTTCCATCTAGATATTATGTAAGCTGTCATGTAGCCAATACATTGAAATATTTTTTCTTCTATACTTCATTTTTTCTTGATTGGACTCTCATAATGATGGTTTGGCACCCAGGGCAGCGTATTTAAAGTTACAGTTTTTGTGGGGTTTGAGCATAGCCCCTCCCCTTTCTAGTTGGCCACACCCCTTGCCATTGACCCCACACATTCAGCTGTCTCCTGCAGCCCTCTTTTGATTTGAAGTCACCAGCGGCCACTGCATTAAAATATATTAAAATGTTCATGTAAAGCTTTGAATGTGTTCATTATTAACACAGTAAAGATGACTTTTTGATGAACATTGCAGCTTGTACCCTTTTAATAGCATTTACCGTTTACAAGGTATTTACATTTGCTTTGCTTTTCTAACTTGATTTTTTTGAAAAGACTCAAGGATCTGAGGATGCATGCAAACTGGTGGAGGTGTTGTTCCCTCATTTGCTGTGTGTGAATGAAATACTACAGTGGGTTGCGTTGTGTGAAAGGAACTCTACCTTGCATTTTATCTCTATTGCATAATGTCAAATGAAGTTTATGCATGTTACATGTATTGCCAAAAGTGAAATGTTGTGGTGCATTGCATTGTATATTGCATTGCCAGCACTGGCCATTTGTGTTTAAGTACTACTTAGCCACTTTATACTTTTCTTCATTGTATACTACAACTATGTTGCACAACCCAGTTTGAATTAAACAATTTACAGCTTCAAGCCTTCAGGGTTTATCATGCAATATTTTGATCACATTAGGTAAATTAAAACATTAACAGTGAAAACAAAAAATTGGCAACCATCAGTAATTATTGGCTCTTACCCCTCATTGTTTCCCTGTCTACTTTGGTGGATTATAATAGTGGTAGTCTGAGCAACCTTTTATGGATGAAATATTCTGAAGTGGGTAAGTCTGACTTTATTAGTAAATGTTATGTATTTCCCCCTTTGGCTTAAAAATTAGTTAGATCTAATCAGATTAAAAAAAAACACATTACTAATTTATAAAATTTTAAATATGATTTAAAACAATTAGGTATGTAAATTTGCATCTGAAACAATTCAAGTGCAAACACTAAAAGAAACTTTGTTGTAATTTAAAACCATCAGGCAAGACAGTTTATATTTTAAAAAACTCAGGAAGATTAATCCAAAGGAACATATGGATTTATATATGGTCCAAAAAATCAAGTGTCTGTATGGAGCATGAGCCAAAAACAGTCCAGGGCCCGAGATATACTTAATCTGTAATGCTCAGAGCAGTAGCATACAGTGAATGACTGCCTGTTCTCACTTGTAAAATTATGTTTGTATCTGTAAGGAATAAAATATCAGTGCACTTCATCAAGATAGTAGGAATGTCTGTGGAAAGAGTAATAGACGGAGTGTAGTTTCAAACTACCATCAGTGGAGATCAGACATGTAACATGCACAAAATTACAGAAAACCAATCATGGACATAAAAACACACAAAAACTGACAGTTATTTGTGGCTGTGTGGCTGTGTGTGTGTGTGTGTGTGTGTGTGTGTGTGTGTGTGTGTGTGTGTGTGAGTGTGTGTGTGTGTATGTGTGTGGGTATACACATCTCTGCATACGCAGACATACAGATATACATGTCTGCATATACATACAAGTGTATATGTAGCTATATACCTTGTAACATGATGCAAGCATTGCATGCTAATGCCAAAATGGACACATTTTACAGTTTTATTATAGTCGCTAATTATACAAAATCATTTGTCATAGGTACATTGTATATTTTAAGTTTTTTAGCTAATGGCTGCGGGGTGCTTCTGCTGTGTGGTCTACATATCCATGGTGCTTTAACCACTACTGCAAGCTATAGACAAGCAATGTACTAAGTGATGAAACATAACTACCTTTAATCTGATGTTGGAATGCATACACATAGCACATGATTCAAAAATGTACTGCCATATTGTACATTGATATAGACTAACATTTATTTTAGCTCTCATTTGAGATGGAGAACTCATGACTGGTGGAAGAGTTAAGTGCCATCTGTTGTATTATTCACATATTTATTTTGTGTAATAACTATATTAGACAGCAAATTAGAGGGTATGGTTATGTTTGTGTTCATTGTGTACTCCAAAGCCAGTCCCATTTATTTGTAACTGGAACATTTTATTTTTTGCTTTTTTAATGTTCTGCAGTATCCATTGCATATTTATTTATTTTATGTATTTATTTATTGACATTTGTTAACCGGGTTGGTCCAACTGGGCTTGGGGCCTCATTTTCAGTAGAGACCCGAGGAGAAAAGTTCCATTAATAGATAGTTACAGAAAAATCACAATTCAAATGATTTTTTTTTTCTACATACATATATGAGAGACAAATTGAAAAACAGATAAGTTACACAGCAAGAATAAGAACATAGTAGAATGCATGAATCGGGCAATATACACATTCATTTTACTTAGCAAATAAAAATTCACTAGAAAGTTTTGTATGTTCGTTGATTAAAAGCATTTAGCACTTGCCATCTTACATGGAGATGTGGAAGTTAGATGAGACAGAAATTAATTAGTACTTTATAGAGGGTGAAATGGCAGTTATGTTGGATCTTGGCAGGTGCAAGTCTTGGAGTTCAGCAGATAATGCTTTAGTTCATTTTTAAAGTGTAACGAGTGGGTGATGGAATGTATGTCTAAGGCGAGTTTGTTCCAAGCAAGGGCAACAAAATGTTTGTATAGTAGTTTGCACACAGTTTTCTTGGGTTGGTAGATTTCAAGCAGCTGCTGGTTAGATTTATGGAGAGTTCGAGGTGGTGTATAAGTAGAGATAAAGGATGACAGAGATGGGCAGGATGAAGGTTTGTAATGAATGCGATGTAGCATTTGAAACTGAGATAGTTGAAATTGTTGGGGGAGCTCTAGCCACTGCAGAGAGTTTAGAGCAAGGCAGTGATGTGCCTTGTGTGGAGTGTTTGTGATAAATTTAGCAATTTTTTGGTATGTTTGTTGGAGTTTGCTCAGGGTTGTGGTTTGAATGTTGGTAAGTACTGGGGTGGCATATAGGAGGGAGGGGAAGAGGAATGCTTGTGTGAGTCTGACATTGGGGGTTAGAAAATTTTTGTTATGATACAGTAACTCCAGTTTCTGATTTTTTTATAATTTGGAGTATGTGCAGGTTGAATTTGAGTTCATCATCAATGATGACCCCAAGGAGTTTTGTGTGGGTATCGGGTTAGATAATCATGTTGTTTGAAGATTTAATAGCAAAGGTAGATTTATGGTTAGCAAGAGATCAAGGGAGGAAAAGTAGGAATTTGGTCTTTTTGGGGGTAAGTAGATTACCAGACAGCCATTTTTCGGTGGATAGAAAGGCATGTTGGGTTAATGTATGGAGTTCTGAGATATTATTTGAGATATTGCATAACAATGTCTTGACCTTGCTCTGATGTCCATGAGATCTGTTACTACAACTCATACCTCTCAACCTCTCAGCAAAAGAAATCTGGACAAAGCCAGAAACAGTGGGGGTTAAAGGCCCAAAAAATAGACATAGATTTAAAAAAATGCATCTATAAACTTAGAAAATAGCAGGTTTTGAATTACTTTATATTTTTTGAAAGATATGAGGTCTGACAGTCAAACATCTCTCATTATTTAACATTCTTTAGTTGCTTCCAATATCAATAGTTTTCTAGAAAACTACAAATTTTATGAGTAAAAGACCAAAACTATGAGTCAAAAATCTGGACATTCTGCAAAAATCCGGGCAGCTGACAGGTAAGCTACACCTGTTATACCTAATGTAATCATAGGAGTGTTATTAGCATACTCAGGCTCATTACATTTGCAGGGCAGTCGTTGCCATTGTGAATCTCACCCAACAGATTACTCTGCTGAGTGAGCCCTTTTGCATAGTTGTTCACTACCATGTATCATCGGAGTTGTTCTATTTGGCTCAGGCACTTGATCATTTGTATATCAGGTACTGTTGCTGTATGGCCATGTCACACGTCTTCTGCACACCATAACTGTGCATTTGCAACTTTGTGGGGTTCAAGTCTGAGGACTGTGAGTGCAATTCTCCTGGGGAAACTTATGTATGATTAGTGGAAATTATGCACAATGCCTGAAGTTGCTGTATCATAGAGAATTCTCTTTTCTGTAAGGTACAGCTGTCTGAAGGTTACCTGATATTTATACATATATATATATATATATATATATATATATATATATATATATATATATATATATATATATGTCTATATGGGTCTGTCTAGGACTATTCACTGAAAGCACATTTCACTGAAACATATTTCACCAAAAGTTATATATGGCCTTTTCCCCACTGTAGTGCAACCATGGAGTTAATATATATAGAGAGGGGAGTGTGGGGGGTACTGCCCCCCACATTGGGGGATGTGGGGGTACTGCCCCCCCACATTGGGGGATGTGGGGGGCATAGCCCCCCACCTATTTTAAATATTTTGAATTATATACACGGATACTTGCAATTCCAATAAATTACTCTTTTCTGAAAATAATATATATCCAAACTATGTGGGAGGGCTATGCCCCCCACACCACCCAATGTGAGGGGTGGTGCCCTCCACACACACCCTTACTAAATACGCTAACTCCAGGGTTGCACTACAGTGGGAAACAGGCCATATATAACTTTCAGTGAAATGTGTTTCAGTGAATTGTGTTTTCAGTTAATTGAGCTTTCAGTGATTTGTGCACAGTCATTTGACTTTCAGTAAAATGTTCTTTCAGTGAATAGTCCTATATATATATATATATATATATATATATATATATATATATATATATATATATATATATATATATATATATATATGTATGTATATATTTGTGAAGAACCAGGAAGAACTGCCACTTTTATTCATAAACTTAAAAACACATAAATGCTTAACTGATTCACCACATTTTCATCCCAACAAGACTTCATCAGATGATTGCTTAAACTTACTAACAACAATAATAACAAATGTAAAAAAAACTTATAAAAACCTACAAGTTTTTTTACATTTACTAGCAAGTACTCTTAGTGGTTTTAGGCAATATGTTTGTATGAGTTCAGTTTGTTTTAATATAGTAATTAATGGTAAGTAATGGAGTTTGTATTAATTGATCTGTCTCAGCGAGGCCCTTCTGTAGGATGTCCACATCATTTGGGGACTTGACTATGGCTCCTAGTTTGCAGTCATCTGCAAACATTGCTAGCCAGAGACCTTCTGTGTTAGCCTATACTTCAGAGAAGTAGATACCAAATAGGAAAGGTCCCAGGACAGAACCCTGTGGTGTTCCACTTGTCAATGCTTTGAGGTCAGATTTGGAGTCTGCAACTTTTACAGTGTGGGTTCTGTCAGTGAGCCGGTTGGCAACCCATCTTGTGATGTAGGGATTTATACCTAGTTTAGTGAGTTTAGCTATAATTCCAGAATGGGGGATGGTGTTGAAAGCCTTGGCGAGGTCAAAATAGGCTGTGTGAACCACCTTACCCTCATCTACAGGTTTGGTGATTGCCTCAAAGAAGTCAATCAGGTTTAGGAGGCATGATCTGCCTTTCACAATCCCGAACTGGGTGGGATCCAGAGTTTGGAGGTTACCAATTTCTTTGTTTATGAGTTTCATTATTATATGTTCCATGGCCTTGCAGACCAGGCTCATCAGGCTAATAGGTTGATAGTTCCCGGGATCAGTGGTGGCTCCCCCTTTGTGGAGTGGGATAACTGTTGCTGTGCACAATTCAATGGGCACAAAGCCTGATGCGAGGCTGTTATTGAACATGGTGATTAAGTGGGGAGCCAGTTCATTCTGAAGTTCGTGTAAAACACAGCCTTGGATGTTGTCCGGTCCCCATAGATGCTGTGTTTTTGGCTTTAGAGAGTGCAGCTTTTACCTGCATAGTTGTGATTACAGGGACTCTGCATTCTTCCTGTATAGATATGTGCCCATTAGAGGGTGGTGGGGGGGGTAAAGTTATCACTGAACCTATCTGCCAAGATGTTGGCAATATCAGTTAGTTCTGTAATTTTCATGCCGTTGTGCTGTAACTCACAGCAGATCTGGGTGATGCCATCGAGATTCCTGACATAGCTATAGAATGTTTTGTGGTTGTCCTTAGAATTAGTGGCAATTTTGTTTTCGTAGCTAGCTTTGGAGGATCTTATAAGGGATCTCAGCTTCTTACTGAGGCTGACCAGGGAGCTCCTCCACTCATGGGATTTTACTCTCTTTTGCAACAGTTTCATCCTTCTGTTGTACAGTTTGTTTATGGCAGGGGACCACCAGATTGGCTTCCTTTTTTTGGAGGATAGCGTCTTGGTTCTGTTTGGGATAGCACGATCCATGCACTCGTGTAAGTGCTTATAGAGTACATTTGTGTAGAATTCAGCAGTTGTAACTGTATCGTCCATCTGCATGGGTGTCATGAAGTTCACCACTTCTGTCTTAGGAAGCATGAAGTTGGCTTTGGAGAAATTTTTTACCATGGTTTCCTTAATGGGGGTTGGGGGCAGGATGTGGATATCAAGGGTGATTAGCTTATGGTCGGATCGGACCAACGAGAAGTTGACTTCAGGTGTGGAACACCGGTCACTCATGTTGGTAATGACTAGGTCTAGGATACTGTTGCCCCTGGTGGAGGTGTGTTGGCACTGGACTGTCCTCAGTTTACTTTACATATCAATTGTGTATGTATATATATATATATATATATATATATATATATATATATACACATATATCACTAGGAGCTGTGCAGTGCAGCCCTGGCATTGGATCGGGACTTATTTGCATTTAAATATATATATATATTTATATATATATATATATATATATATATATATATATATATATATATTTAACAGTGACTACTGCAGTCATCGCTATCTGTAGGGAAATCACAGTCCTTCATACTTGCTGGACTTTAGATATTGGTAGCAAACATCCAACATGGCACTGAAAATGCATTATACTCTGTCCTTATTAATGTTTCCTTTAGTTTTTTTTTTTTTTTTTTTTTGTGAAAGATGTAAGCCATTACTGAAGAAAATCATACATTTACCTTGCAACCTCCCTTTTAATTTCTCCAAATCTTTTGGGTTTATAATCCCATAATGGGAATGGACCCCATCCTTAAGTCAAAGTATGATTAAAGTTCATGAAATTAGTATTGTTTCAATCTTTGATGTCAGCCAGATGTGCTCTTTGCTGCACCCAGTAATGACTCCTTCTGCAATTCATGCAGAGTTACATGTATTGGTACCATATCTAAGTACGAGTGTAGATTTTTTTTATACCACCCGTTGCCCCTACTACTACTGGAACTGTCTGGGTATCTTTCTTCCGCAGTGCTCTTGTTTCTGCCTGCATATCTTTATATTTTATGGCTTTGTGTCTCTTTGTATGCAAGACAATGTAGTCACTGGGTGTAGCAATTTCAATGATCAATGCTATGCTACAACTGTTTTCTTTTCATGGAACACAATATCTGGTTTTCTCGCATCTATCTTTTGAACTGTTGGTAATGGGTGATCCCATGTGTTGTAGACTTCATAATTTTCTATCATGCTTTGTGGCTCAGGTTTACAGAGTTTTTCAGCTACTTCACTATTATAATGTTTGCACAAGCCCCAGTGCAACAGTCTTGCTGCATTATTATGCCTTTCAGTATACAGTCCTTCTGCCATTAGTATGTCACAACCAGCAATGGGGTGTGTGACTGTTTCCAATTCTGTTTTACAAAACCTACATTTGTCTGTTACTCCCACATGTTCAATGGACTTTGTAAACCAACGTGTATATAGTCCACTATCTTGAGCCGCCAATATTAACCTTTCATCTTTTGGTTTGAATTCACCTCTCCTTAATCATTCTGGCATTCAGTCTTGATCAACATGGGGTTCTTCCAGGATTTTAATGTATTTGCAACTATATTTATGCATTTTCCACATTTCTTGCCTTCTCATCTAATCCTTCACCTTATATTCTTTTGTTTTTTGGCACATTCAGTTGCTGCCTGATTTTTATCTACTTCTGGTTTAATTTCCATTCCCGCTTGACGCTGATATTCTTCTGCTAGACTAAGAAGGGAAGTCATCTTAGATTTATTCTCCTCATGTTTCAAAACCTTCACTATGTTTGGGTCTTATGAGGTCAGCAGATGTGTGCAGTCCCACGACGGCAGATCTATACATGTAATCAATTTCAAGGAGGCCATACCGCCTTCAGTAGGGGGAATATATAATCTTAGTATGCATTGACTTTTATAAATCATTTGACAAGCATGAAGCACCTTCTTGTTTTCCTGTCTAGTCTGTCCAGCACCTTTTGGGGTCAGTCAGTCACTCCAAAACTGTAAGTTATGACAGGAACTGCAAAATGGTTTATAGCTTGAATTGTGTTCCTATATGTCAACACTGTTTTCAGGATTAATTTAAGTCTTCTAAAATATTCCTTACTAAGTTTTATTCAAATTTATTCATGTTTTATTGTTGATCCTTCATCAATTCCCAAATATTTATACACTCCCTCTTGCTCACGTTCTTTTATATCATGTTCTTGTCTTAAACTGATGTTTTCTTGGTGCTGCATTTTTCCTGCTTTAAAGGGTTGCTTTTGCACATTTATCAAGACAAAATGACATTTTTACATCATCTGAAAAAGTTTTGACTACTTGCAGTTGTGCTTTCATTTCCCCATCTGGTGAGCTACACAGTTTTAAATAAATCATCAACAAAGAGAAGATGAGAAGTCTTTACACTTTGCTGCTTTCTGTGAGCCAAATTATAGCCATGACCTAATCTGTTAAGTAGACAGCGTAATGGATTAAGGAAAGACAGAATAGCAGCGGTGACAGGGAGTCACCCTGGAATATCCCCCTTTGCATTTTTATCCCTGGAATAATAATTTGTCTTTATCATGACTTAATTGTAAAGTGGTTTGCCACTGTTTCATAGTCACTGTAATGTGATTGATCAGTGTAGGATGTATCTTATAAATTTTTAAGCACTCTTTTATCCATGAATGTGGGATACTTTCAAATGCTTTTTTGTAGTCAGTCCATGCCAGACTTAGATTCTACCCCTTTTTGCAGTTCTCCATTATGTCTTTATTTTGCAACAAATGATCTTTTGTTCCATATGACTTTCTTTTATTACCTTGTTCTATTGCCATGATTGAATTTTCTTCTAAATGACTATAAATTCTGCCTGCAACAATTCCAATGTATAGTTTATACGTCGTTGGAAGGCAAGTTATTAGTCTATAATTTTTAATGGCTTGCAGGTTCACTCTTAAGTAAGAGTGTTGTTTTTTCTGTTGTTAACCAGGTTGGTGTCTGTTTGGGTCTGCATATAAATAGTTCTTACTGATGGCTAAATCTTTGTGCAAAAATGTTAAAACCTTTGACCAGAAGTTAGGCACTGCATCTGGATCTGGGGTTTTCCTATTAGAGGCTTTTCTTAAGTTTGTTTCAATCTCTCTGGCTGTTACTTCATCCAGTTTCATACCCTGTAACTTTGAACTTCTTTTAATTTCTTTTTCTTCTTCTATCCATTTAGCATCTTTGTTATGTTCTGCAGGATCTTCACAAATACTTCTCCAAAATGTATCTATTTCTTCTTTTTTGGGTGGTCTTTCAATTCCTTTTACCTTGTTTCCCAGTTTTCTATAGAACATGTTAGGGTCATCAATAAATTGCTTATTTTGTACTTTTGCTTTATATTGTTCTGTGTATCTTCTAAGTTTTTTCTGCCTTTGCTGATATTTTAGTTTATTATTTGCAATAGTGCACAATAAATCCTGATCCATTATAATACTGCACATTCCTTTTATCACGTTTTTTCCTGAGTATATTTTTGTTAATTTGTTCCCTTTTCTACACTCTTTTAACAGTGACATTTCTTGTCTTAATTGCTTTATAGTTTTCTCTATTCAATACTTCCATGATGGTATTAATTTCTCCCTTTCCTTTCCCTTACTACCGCCTCCCAATATGGAGTGACAAATGAAAACATAGATTACATTAGTAATAAACAGTGAATCTACTAGCTGCAAATGAAGATAGGCATATAATTATAATATTAAGAATTCTATAAATGAAGATAGGTATAACATTACAATAGTAAGATTCCTGAAGTTCTCATGTACTTTTGACATATATGCTGAGTAACATCATACTTAACTCATTTGCTGCCCTTTAAAGTGACTGATGAAGGCAATACATCAACATGTCCTTCCAGCAGAACTGGAAAACCTTTATTTATAGGTAACAAAGTTCTATAAGCATATATAAATTATATATTCAGCTTGTTAACTAATTTTTTTTCTCTTTCCAATTTTAGTGTTTGTCATTTTTTTTTTTTTTTATGAAGCACATTACTGCACCATTTTCTTATTATATATCTCATATGTTGAAAATCTGTGATATATATTTGAAATACTGGTTGGAGAAATATAACAACTGAGTCAGAGGCTTAGCTTTTATCTTACTCTTTTTCGGAGTTGCTTTTACAAATACAATGCATTCATACGGGACACTGCAGAAGTGAAAGTCATGAGCTACATATGTAAAATGCTTGCTACACATGCCTGGTGTAACTGACCGTATTAATACTAAAATGAAAACTGCACTGGGTAAGTATTCATTTAGATATGAAACTGTATGTCTTTTTAACCAGGTAAATGAAATAATTAAAGAATGATCATTTCAGAGAGAAGGTCGTAGACACAGCACAAGAAGCATGGCAAACAATAAAGTGTTTGAGTGTAACAGAAAAGTGTACTTAAACCTTATATATAAATGCAAACAAGAATAAAACGAGTAAAGCATATTATAGCATAATAACAGTACTAAAGAATTATAAAAAGCCAGCATCAAGCAATAATGTTAAAGTACTCTTACAACGTGTTTCTTGGCTGTTACCAATGGAATACATTTAAGGAAACAGGAATACCTGATGACCAAGTAAATAAACTGCATTTTTACCGATAACTTATTTTTGAAAAGTAAATCGGACCAGTTACTCTAATAAACAATGAGCTACTTTGGAAAATTAAATTACGTTTGTTCTCTAGAGTAGTAAGTGTAACACAATTTAAATGTCGAAAAATTTATAGAGTTCCTCCCTAATACAATTCAAGAGCAACTTGGACAATTGGATAGGAAACCGGAAATTCATCTCTGGTTTGGCACCTATGTCTCTAATGGAAACAGGTAACCTGTAAATGATTCATCTCACGGGCCCATGCTTACACTTATCAAGGGTATCAGAACTTGTCAGATATTCGGGATGCATGGCTAGGCTTAAAAAGGCATTTGTGGTCGGTAGCCTTGTAAGCACCTATGAACCTAAGTACGAAACGCAATCAATATTACCTAGTGCAAGTTCATCGTCACTTTTTGAGCTGCTTAATTTTAAGTTACTGGAAAGAAAACACGGAACTGCAGCCTCAATAACTGGGACTATGACGGGTAATGAAATTATGTTCTACTGCACACAAACTGCTTAGTTCTTAGCTTTCTTGGTAAAGAAACGTTATCGTCATACAGTTTCAGGTAGGACTGCAGTATATTTGCAAATCACTCACTTGCCTCTCACTGAGATCTGGGACTTGTGGTACTTTTGGAAAGGTGTCTAATTCTTTTTCCCCTTGTGGTGGTCCAACACAATTTCTTAACAGAAACAACTTAGAAGAATGCACAACTTTTGCGGTTGGTTCATCTGACAAAATTAGGGTTGCCACCTTTTCAAATGCCCAAAGTGGGGCATTTTTGGTACAAACGTCAGATTTTGCAAAGCAAAACTTACTCACGGCCAGTAGAAAGAACAAAACTTCACTTTTTGCCTAAATAAAAGTTTATTCTTATAGCATTTTAGTTGCTTATTTTGTTTCTTATAACATTTGGGTGTTTCAGGTACAGAATAACTGTTTTATGCAACTATTACATAAAATATAGGAAATATTTTTGTCCTAAAATCTCCGGACATTTGCCATTTTTTCTGCAGGACAAAACTGCCTGAAGAGGGCCTGTCCCTCGCAAAGTGGGGCAGGTGGTAACCCTAGACTAAATCGCCCTGTCCAGCATCGCTTTAAACAAATGCAAGTGGTGCAAACCGTGGGCGCATACTTGGATACACAGTCACATCTCTCAAAACTATCTCATTATGAGGAACAGATCTCGTTTTGACTGTAAAACGTCCAAGTTCCTCGCAGTCATTGTTAACCGATATAATGTACTTCTCAACCGTCCAGATTTTCGCAGTGTCCATTTTTTTGCCTCATATTTGTGGTGTTTTTCTCTTAAAATTTGTGCTTTTCTGGCAAACCATTGGCGGGAGACGAAGTCAATAAATAATGGCAAACTTGTTAAGTTTCAGAATTAATATACTTCTGGAAATGCATGATAACCCAAATATATGTTATTTTAGCAAGTTTCTAAGAATATAAGAGCAACATTTATAATTTGTTCATATTTTGGGGGTTTTGTACCCCTATGTTTGGCTTTCACCAGATTTCTTGAGCTAAGAGGGTGAGAGGCATGCACATAATACTAACAAATAATAGTTTACCATAAGAATGTTCTATAGGCATCTATCCTCCAATGAGATGTAATGTTCCACATTTTGGTTGTGGAAGTTTGAGGGCTATGCACACAACTCATGTCTTACGAACCCCTGAGTGCTTAAGTGAGTAACAGTAATGATGCGGTAGGACAGCAAGCGTCAAGTTACAAAAGTACCCGAATGGCTTTTGAGAAGCAGTAGTGTTGGTACCTCTGCACTGGTTCCCCGGAGCGTATTGAGTGGTCCACTACCACTCCTAGTATCCATAACAATGTACGGAATCAAGCAATCATCACCAATCACTTTTGATGTGACACAGGCACCTTGTGAAAAATGGGGGAAGGGGTCTGAAAACTCCTGATCATTGGACGCAAACCTTTTGAAGTAATATACCTTTTTAGGGTACAGGTGTCGAACAAGAAGTTGAAAACGATGGGAAACATTTTGCTCATTTATCTCAGAGTCAGACGATCATACTTCTCAAGTGTGCTTAGCTACGATAAACTTTCCTAACCTTTGATTGTAATCTGTAATAAGTTCATGTTCCTCATTGCTCCACGTTCAGTATAAAGAATTGTTTTAACTGATGATATCCACGGTAAACAATACTAAATCATATTACATCCATAGCTCTCAACCTTCCATGTCCAAAATGAGGAACACTAGCCCTCATAATGTGGAACAAATGGACAAAATGTGGAACACATACTAATGGCTTACTAACAACTTCAACTAGGAAGGTCATAGGGTGGTTAAAATATGCTGGTTTTACTTATAAAGATCGTTTAATGAATTAATATGATCCATTTATATTTACAATGGATTTCACTTAAAAAAGTTACTAATACTGAATGTGTGATAGAGTCTTTCAATGTGGAACTTTGAGGGAACTTCGAGGAACATGAACTTTTTAAGACCCCAAATGAGGTGCGTTCCTCGTAATGAGGTATAATTACATCAAAAGAACTTTTCATAAGTATAAAGTAACACATTTTAACAATCTAATGAGCTGAAAGAGTAAGTTGTTAGTAAACGTTCAATATGCTGCATATTTGTTCTGCATTATGAGAGATAGTGCTCCACGACCCAGAGATGGAAGATTGAGAGATGTACTCATCTCATGCTTTTTAAACGGCTTTATAAGACAAACATCTAAAGACAATTCACGTGGCGTCCCCTTGGGTAATTCTAGTCTACTTAGCAAGAGGACTGTGATTGCATTTTTGATGGTGCAAGGACATATTTCATTAAAACAAGAAAAAGCTGATTAATAGTTCTGGAGTCGTTTCCTTATACGAAATTTTCAAATAAAAGCATCGCTGTTAGTTTAGCCTAACATTGACTTAAGGATCTAATTTTCAGGTTAAAACATCTTCTTAGACATAGCCTAACCAATGATTTTGATACCTCAGAAAAAAAGGGCTAATAGAATGATGTTTTCATGAGCGCATCATAAAGGCTGAGAAATGTGTGTATGCAGTGTAACGGCTTTTATTTCTACTTAATAAGTATATTGCCCCCAGGATGCACGCATGCTATAAAAAATTTACATTTCAACCAGGAATTAACATTTATTTACAGAAGTATTGCGTCAGAGAGAAGGAGAGAGGGGACAATTAGAGAGAATATAACAATGTGTTTGTGTTGCCATTTAAATTGGGATCTTGGAAGCTACCTATCACAGTGATAGCTAAAACTCCGCCACAAACATTCAAGCATTCTTATCTGTAATTTGCCAAACAACCCTGTCTTAGAATTAAAAAGAAGTTCTAAATAACTAATGAAGTTAGGCAAATCATTCAGTATTCAACAATAGTGACAATACAGATGCAACACGCCTCTTTCTTCTTCGTTTTCCCCACTATATGGTATCTGAAGCAAATCTTTAGATGTGCCCGTTTTATTTTCTTGCTTTCATGACTTGTTTGTACTGAAGCTGAAATATGTCGACCTCTGTAGTATATATAACCAGCAAAGTGAAGTGCTTAAGTCTGTCCAGCTACCCTCCCTAACAATCAAAGTAGCCTACGTTTTTTCTATTTTCATAGCCCTAATTAGAGAAAGTCTCTAAAGCTGTTACCGGCAGGTGGCGGCAAATATCCTCCAAGCAAGGAGCTGTCCGTTGTGCTGAACTGCAGCCACCGATTTTATATAGATGTGTGTGTGTGTGTGTGTGTATACACACACGCACACGCACGCACACAATATGTAACAACTCTGCTCAGCAGCTCACACCAATCACATTTCGTAAATCAATCCAATACATAATAGCAGCAGATTGTAATTTTGAACACCTGCATTTGAAGCATTTCCATCTAACCCCCCCCCCCCCCCCCAACATTACACAACATTTATTTTTCAGGAAATTGAAAATTTGTCCTTGCACAAATATGAACGACGTTTGCAACTATGACTGATGAGAGAACTAAAATGATAACACACAAGTAGGGGAAAAACATATTCTTTGCAGATATAAATAACAAATGCACTGAGGTGAGATTGTTCTAAAACAGGACTAAAGTACATCATTGAAATCACCAAGTTGCAGTCAAGGACCTAACAACCGAACAAACCAAAAATACAAGGGCAACAGCTGGAAAGGAATTTAAGGAAAACAGTTAAGCGCTGCTTTATGTGGGGTTGCATTTGTTTTACATATGTTTCATAAATACTGTTCCGGTGCTTGGATAATCACTTTGCCCATTGTTCACATACATTGCGTCAAAGATCACTAACCTTTCTACTAGATGAGCACCAAACTGACATATGTAAAGAGTAGTGCTGCCTGATGTTTTTAAAAAAGCTCCGCCTGGTGAAGTGATAAGCGTGACAGACCTGCAGTTACAGTGAAGGCAGTCCCGAACTGGCAATCACTCACACACGACCAAGTTATCACGTCCCATCCCCCACAGAGAGGGAAAAAGTGCCAAATGAAAGTGCAACATCTCGGGACCATCACACTTCTGAAAGTGGGCTTGAAGGAAAATCAGAATGGACAGGGACACTCCAACGACCTCTTAGACATCTGACGTACCTTCAGTCGCTGGTATATATTAATTCAGCTCGTCACTAGTCCCCAATATTCGCGGAACTACAGTACAGCACTGTGATGTTATGAGAAGTGCTGCACGCTTTATTTGCTATTATGATTCCTTCAGATAACAGGAATGCGGTTGCAGATACTAAAAGCAGAGCACTAACTTGCAAAGGTCTGTAACAGTATTTTTTCTCGGAATGGAAATCTTCAACAATACAACATTTTCAGACTACTCATATGGCAAAGAAAACAACACCAACTTTTCAGAGGTAACACTCAGTTACCAGATCATCACTTCATTGTTTTTGGCTGTTCTCATTCTCTGCGCTGTCATCGGGAATGCCTGTGTGATTGCAGCAATAGCACTGGAAAGGTCTCTTCAAAATGTAGCCAATTACTTAATAGGGTCTTTGGCAGTGACTGACTTAATGGTATCGGTTTTGGTGCTACCTATGGCAGCTCTCTACCAAGTCTTAAACAAGTGGACTTTAGGGCAGGTAACCTGTGATATTTTCATTTCTTTAGATGTACTGTGCTGCACCTCTTCCATACTTCATTTATGTGCCATTGCATTGGACAGGTACTGGGCAATAACAGACCCAATTGACTATGTAAACAAGAGGACCCCAAGGAGAGCTGCCATTCTGATTAGCCTTACTTGGTTAATAGGATTTTTAATATCAATCCCGCCAATGTTGGGATGGAGAACTCCGGAGGATAGAGCTAATCCGGACGCATGCACAATAAGCCAAG
>NC_056730.1:195004085-195011585 GCF_019279795.1 Protopterus annectens
TTGCTTGTTAAGCTGAATTCATGCCCCAGAGTCACATCTCTGCTTCACTGCCTCTCCTGTGAAGTATCATGACATTTTTTGATTTAACAGTCTCTCCTTCAGGAAGCACATGCCCATCCTCACATACCAGCTTAAACAGATGCCCACACTGCTCATTGACAGATGTTGCCTGGGATATAGCTAAGACTTTATCTTTCTGCCCTAAGTGAGTTATCAACATGTATGTGTGTGATGATTCCTGTTAAATCAAATTTGTTACTTAATTTTTAACACTGTTTGTAACTTCTTGTTTGGTATGGTAGCTTTACTAGCCCAAATATTACCCTTAATTAGATGACATACAAATCTATTACTCAGAACTGAAAGTGTAATACGAATCTCACTGCACCCTGTTCATTCAATATGATTATGAGCAAATACTTTGTAATATATGTTTGCAGCTCTATCTCTCTCTCTATACATATATATATATATATATATATATATATATGTACTACATGTGTAATAAAATGCTTGAACCAAATTTGCATGGCATACAACACATGGTACATATTAGTTACATTTCATCTGATAAAATACATGACTGTGAAACACAATTAGATAGACAAAAAAAACTATTTGAATGTATACTTATTCATTACGCGTTGAGTAATTACAGTTTTCCAATATTTAAGCAATTTTAAAGATCAATGTAACTTACACTGCAACGTCCTCATATGTTATGGAAGTGATCTGTGGCAGTACACCAAAATTCATAAAACATAACAGCGACCTGTCTAATTAAATATACTGTGAACAAAACTCAATAAAAAAATTCACAAATTCTACAGCAACAATTTCATTTAAATAATGTGTACAACATCTGTCATGATCTTTTCAAAAATATCAATGTCGCACATAATGTAACAAACCAGCATCCAGCATTAACATACTCTTAAAGGCATGACAAATGGTTTAGTCCTCTATCACAGTTCTTCCATTCTTCACTTCAGGTTTGTATAAAGAGACATAACTGATAAAAATAAAATCATCAGTTCTGATTATGATGAATATCATTAACTAAAAACATTAAATGATTGTTGGTCATATTGGCAAGCAAAAAAGTAAGAAATATTCAAACCAGGAAGTATGAGCTTTACATGAACTTCAATGTGTAATCACAGGATTTCAATGCTGAGATTTGTCAGTCATTATTTATGAACCCCAATGTGTAATCATGGGATTTCAATGCTGAGGTTAGTCAGTCATTATTTATGAACCCCAATGTGTAATCATGGGATTTCAATGCTGAAGTTAGTCAGTCATTAATTATGAACCCCAATGTGTAATCACGGGATTTCAGTGCTAAGGTTAGTCAGTCATTATTTATGAACCCCAATGTATAATCATGGGATTTCAATGCTGAGGTTAGTCAGTCATTATTTATGAACCCCGATGTGTAATCATGGGATTTCAATGCTGAGGTTAGTCAGTCATTATTTATGAACCCCAATGTGTAATCACGGGATTTCAATGCTGAGGTTAGTCAGTCATTATTTATGAACCCCAATGTGTAATCATGGGATTTCAATGCTGAGGTTAGTCAGTCATTCTTTATTTGTTTGTATGGCTGTTTATATTTCTTTCAGCTGTTCTATCAAATGCTGATAGTTAGTTTGAACAATTGAATAATGAAATAAAAGTAATTATTTTCAGGATGTACTCAGGAGTTTTGGGTTAGTGCACAGATGATAAACTTTAGGAATGGAGTATGGGGAAATCAGTTATGTACAGCTTGGCTGTCAACAGGCTGCATGGAGCTGACTGCTTGTTCCTGTCTTAGCACACTGCATTTTATTGCAATACTTTAGTTAGGGCAGACAGTACTTTTCTTTGTCCCAAAAGTCAGTTACTTTATCCAATTGTTATACTACTTAATTTACAAGTCATAATTCCAAAATGGTCTTAGGAGTAACTTCAAAGAAAGTATGAAAGTATTCTTTTTTTACCAGAACCATAATATGTGCAAGTGACTGCGTTCTCCACGGCAGCAGTTTCCATAGGTTGTTATCATGTTGTCCACTTCTTGCCTTTTCACCAGACCAGCACAGGTTGTGGAGTACTACAATGACTTGCCTGAAGAAATTCTGCAATTCACAATGTTTTATGTACGGCATTTATTTACACTTTCTTGAACAGGTTAGTGCTATTAGGCCAACATTCATTGACTAGAATCAGATGGCTAAGAGAAATGGTACTTTTATGTGGACATACATTATCATGTTGGTTTGACATATGGCATATACATCCTTTAAACAAATGAAGATATTAGATTATATCAGGTATTGATTTGGATACACACTCTGCCTGATTTGATTAGTAAGCTTTATATGACGAAACCTGAATAAAAAAAATATACATGGATATAACTTGAAGCAAAGTTTTTAAATCATGTCATCACAACCATCTGGGTAAGAGAGTGATTAATTTGAAAATAGTGCACTAGTAATAAAATGGCCAAAATCATATTTCATTTATCTGCACGACCATGCAGAGATAGTTTAGAAATGGACCAAAGTATCCAAACATGATATACATGTTTTGACAACTGGCACGGTGCAGAGCATGTGCTTAAATTTGTTCTTTTATTCTAACCTTATGTAAAGACCTTCGATATTTAGAAACAAAGCAATATTTAAAGTATATGCATATTTTATTGTATGCAGTTGTGTGTTATTACATATCACTGTTAGAAAACATGCAATATGGTCATTATTCAATGTGGAATTTTGAATAAGAAAGTAAGAGTGATATATTTAGTCATCAATATTCATTTCAAGTCAATCAAATTACACTGGGACTATGTGTTATTTAGTAGTTGACAAATCATATAAATATGTGACTTGTATGAATTTAGATCTTAGAAACCAATGTTGCCAAATGCAAGCAATGATAGGAATACCCTGTTGATCTTTGATGGATAATGCAAATAGTTTTCAACACTATTAATTGTGCATGCATTTAAATAATTTTGACTATGGGTTAAATTATCGTAATCCTATTAAAGTGGTATGAGCATAATTTTAGTCAGACTGTATTACCCTACCATATCTTGTTTTTTTCTCCACTGAAGTTACATGCCACAAATAAAACAAATCACTGTCACTTATGATTTAAAATATGCATTCTATATCTGGTAGAAACCTATTATTATTTCTTTTTGCTATTTGTTGTGGGGAATCACTGCAGCCTTCTTTGTTTGCCAGTCAAACTTTTCAAACAAGCATTATTTTCTACTGTTATAAAATGATATATGATTGCAGCTTAGCAGTTCATTATACTGGTTTAGTAGCAATAACATTTTAAGTGCTTTTACTGTGAAACTTTTTGTCCTCACTGAACTTATACAAGAAAAGATCTTTATAGCTAACAATCACTTTTTCACAGACCATAAAATACACTTAATAAACAAACATTTTCTGATATGATCCTAAAATATAACAGGCAAATTACTTTTGAGTTTTAGCGGACTATGCAAGAATATGTTAATAAACTGTGATAATAAAACCCTAGTGCTGACAAAAAGAGTTAATTTGTTTTCACTTAGTGAATATGTACTGTACTAATTGAGCATGCTATGGTCTCACTGAAGTTCATCATTTCTAGTATATAAAATCTCCAAAGCAACAATGGATGAACAAGATTAAGCAACTATAATATTTTGTTCAACAGCAGAAACATCTTTATAATAGCATAGGCTGAAATATTCTGCAACAGAAAATAGCAGGAAACTTATCCTGAGGTATGAAGTTGTGCAAGTTTATGTGTGTGTGTGTGTGTGTGTGTGTGTGTGTGTGTGTGTGTGTGTGTGTGTGTGTGTGTTTGTGCACACGTGCATCGGTGAGTGTGTACCTGTGTGTCATTGTGTCTGTGGGTGTGTATGTATGTATGCATGTATTTGTATCTCTACATGTATGTGTGTGTCCTTAAGTTTGCCATGGCTCTTGAGTATGCCGATGTATACCGAGCCCTTTGTAATGACAAGTCACTAATTAAATGTTACAAAGTATAAACTTCTTTATGTGAGTACATGCTTCTTTGTAACCATGATGGAAGACTGCCATATTCTAGGCTTGGTGAGCTGAATGTCTGCCCCATGATTACTTTTCTGCTTTAGCATCACTATTCTGAGGAACCATGTTAATTTGCATTGGACTGTCGCTCCTCCAGGAAATCCATGCCCATCTGCCCATTTGAGCATGTACAGATGCCCAAGCTATTAATCAAATGGAGGTTGCCTTGACTGCAGTCAGGTCTTTATCTTTGTACCCAAATGAAGCTATCAGCCTTTGCATGTGTGTTGAGCCAGTTAATTCAAAGTTGGTACCTAATTTCTTAATACCTTTCAAAACTTCCTGGCTGGGAAGGCACTTTTACTAACATACTGTACATCACCTCTTAATTAGAAGATATATGACTCTATTACTCTGCATTTAAACCGTGCTGTGAATCAGTCCGCACCCTGTTCTTTCAGTTTGTTTATGGACAGCTATTTTCTAAGCTGTGTTTACAGCTGTGTTTCTCTCTACATACATGTGTAATAAAATGATTGAACAACATCTGCACACCTTAGGTCACATAATGAATACAGATTACATTTCAGCTGGTAGAGTGCATGATAGTAAAGAAAGAATTAGATAGTAAAATTAAGCTATTTGAATGTACACTCATTCACTCTGTATTGACTAGTTGCAGTTTACCAACATTTTAAGCAGTTTTAAAGATGAATATAACTTACCCTGCAGCTTCCTCATATTTTATTGAGGTGATTTGGACAGTACACCTCAATCATTGAAACAAAATTGTGGCCTACCTGGTTAAATGCACTGTGAATAAAATTCATCAAAATTCAACAAATTCTATAGCAATTTCATTTTAATAATTTGTACTAGTAGGTGGTACACGCCTTTACAAGTGTTACTAAAGTTACATGTAATATAACAAATGAGCATCCAGCCAGAAACATGTCAAATGATTCATATTTCTATACCTATTCTTCCCTGCCTTCATCCATGGTACTATGCAAATACATGAATGATTAATGATTAAAAAAAACAAACAAAAATTGGTTCTGGTGGTGATGAGTATCAGTTCAGCACTATTTGCAAACAAAGGAGCATTTAAAGGATGTATGCATGATATTGTACAGCTTCTCTCTCTATTAGATCATATCAATGGAGTACTCGATGGGGAATTTTGGGTCAGAAGTTACTAATGACATATTCATTCAAACACACTTATTAAAAATGGTCAAGTCATATATGACCATGTTTTTTAACAGATGAGAAAAATACATAAAAATGTGACTTTTCTGTGTTTTCAGCTCAGAAATCAGAGTTGTCCTGTGCAAAAATGCTAAAGATACTTAATATTTTCAGCACTATTAATTATGCATGCATGTATATAGTTATGGATACAGATTAAATTAACTTAATCCTATTAAAGTGATATTAACACAGATTTAGTCACATTATTAGCTCTTTGCCAAAGCTGGTCAAAGCTTATTATTTATTTCTGTTACTCACAGTTGGGAAACATCGCAGTCTTCTTCTCTGCTTGCCGTTCAAACTTTTCAGTGCTAGCTTTTTTCCCCCCACTGTTATAAAATGACATACAATTGCAGTCTTTCCAGCTTAGTTAATAGATTTAGTGCCACAGAGACCTTTAACCAGTTTTGCTGCTAAACATTTTGTCCTCAGTGAACTTACCTAATACTAAAAAAGATCTTTAAAGCTAATGGTCATTTTTTTCACAGACTATATAATACACTTATTGAATGTTTTCTGATATGACCCTAGAATATAATACTAACTAACACGAATCACAACTGATAGAAAAGTGCAGATGTCTGCAAACAGTATGCGATGGCATCATTTCTGAGCATGGTAGTTATTAGGGATGTGAGTCAAAAAAGTAAGTGTTGCTGGCAATGACTGCCATCATGCTGTACTCCCACATCTGTAGATGTTTGTATTTGTGCACTAGCTCTGATTCACTGTGCGTAGTGTTTTTTTTTTCTTCTTTTCTTCTTGGTTGTTTGATTGTGGAGTTAGTATATATAACTTGGGAAGCAGGGGACTTGCCTTCCTGAAATGAATAATAGTAGAATATTTTCTTTTAATTGTGATTCAGTCAAATGAATTTTCAGTCAAATGAGTTTTCAGTCAAATGAGTTTGAGCATTTGTGATTCAGTAAAATGTGTTTTCAAACAATGTAGATACCTTCATGGACCAGGTAAAGACCACTAATGAATTGAGGCCTAAGGTCTGTACTATACCAGGTTCCCTATTACAGCCTACTGCAAACCTGCCAACCTACTATTTTTCAAGCTTAGAGTAAACCTGCAATATGGTTGCTGATTTTGATTATTGCATGCCTGCTTAGTGCTTATGTATTGTTGGACTGTATTAATGTTACTGCTATTAGCTTTCAAGTTCAAATTCCTTGGTTGTTGAAGTTCTGGAATGTTTATGTTGTTATAAATAAAAAGTTTAAGGAAAAAAAAGAAGTCAGCCAATGGCTCAGCCACCAATGGGGAATTCGATAACAGTGACTCATGGAAATCCCAGATGGTCAAATGGAGCACTGTGTAAATACCAGCTCTGAGATTGTGTAACCCAGAGAGTGATTCTTTTAGCCTAATATTCCTGACCATAGAACTCATAAATATAACAGGTGGGGTATGTCTGAACAAAGGAGACTACCAAAATCCATTTGCATTGACTGGCTAAAAGTGCAAAGAGTAACTCAAGGGAGAATATGCACTAAAACTGATATTATAGTACCCTGGAATATTCTGATTTCTGTAAGGCATGATGATCTCATGTTTAGTATGTGGAAGTAGAATTGATGTGGAGAAGGGTGCCAGGGTATGATGCTCCCTTCAAACATAGTTTAAATGTATAATACAGATTTTTGTAAGTTGCTCTTTTTCTTGCTTGACTCATAGTCATTTTTTTCAAAATGTGAGGATTTGCATGGCTGAGTCTCATACTTCTGACAGGTAGTCATATATACAGTTGTATATGCGTACATATCTATATCTATAGCTATATCTATATCTATATCTATATCTATATCTATATCTATATCTATCTATATATCTATGTATGTGTGTGTACACACACACACACACACACATATATATATATATATATATATATATATATATATATATATATTTATATAAAACTATATCTATTTATCTATGTGTATGTATGTAGATATATATATATATATATATATATATATATATATATATATATATACATATATGAGTGTATGACAGATAATCGAAGTATCAAACCTTCAAATACCTGTCACACACTCACATATCATAAAGATTCAAACAAAAGCAGAATCCACTTTTTTTGCAGAGGTGAAGCACCCACTGTACCACCACACCTCCTCCTAATTATATACACCAACTCTGAGATTAATATGCAGTAGAAAAGGGTAAA
>NC_056730.1:195014085-195106585 GCF_019279795.1 Protopterus annectens
TTTTTTTTGTTCCACTTGTTGATTTTTAGATTCCAAAATCTCAATGTTTTGTGTTCGGTATTTCAAAACTCTGGATTTTGGGCTTTAGAAATTAAAAAGTGGACCTACGTATATATACTGGGGATGCACAAGCCAGTGCATTTCTTTGTACCGGTCCCAAGCCCGGATAAATGGGGAGGGTTGCATCAGGAAGGGCATCTGGCATAAAACCTCTGCCAAATTACTTATGCGAAGAACATTTCATATTTTCATACTGGATCAGTCGAGGCCCGGGTTAACAACAACCACCACCAGTACTGTTAGCCAACAGGGTGCTGGCGGAAATTGGGCTACTGTTGGCTGAAGGAGAAGAGGAGGGGGAAGGCATGCCCGAAGGCAGGAAGAGAGGAGGAAGGTTAGGAGTGTAGTAGTGATGATAGGAACTTTGAATGTTGGCAGTATGACTGGTATTGGGAGAGAGCTAGCTGATATGATGGAGAGAAGGAAGGTTGATATATTGTGTGTGCAAGAGACCAGATGGAAGGGAAGTAAGGCCAGGTGTATAGGAGGTGGGTTCAAATTGTTTTACCATGGTGTGGATGGCAGGAGAAATGGGGTAGTGGTTACCCTAAAGGAATAGTATGCCAAGAGTGTTTTGGAGGTGAAGAGAGTGCCTGATAGAGTGATGTTTATGAAGCTTGAAATTGATGGTGTAATGATGAATGTTGTTAGTGCATATGCTCCACAAGTTGGGTGTGCTATGGATGAGAAAGAAAAATTTTGGAGTGAGTTGGATGAAGTGGTGGTGAGTGTACCCAAGGGTGAGAGACTAGTGATTGGAGTGGACCTCAATGGACATGTTGATGAAGTGAACAGAGGGGATGAGGAAGGGATGGGTAGGTATGGTGTTAAGGAGAGGAATGCAGAAGGTCAGATGATTGTGGATTTTGTGAAAAGGATGGACATGGCTGTGGTGGATACGTATTTTAAGAAGAGGGAGAAACATAGGGTGACGTACAAGAGTTGAGGAAGATGCACTCAGGTGGATTATATCCTATGTAGAAGGATCAGTCTGAAGGAGATTGGAGACTGTAAAGTGGTGACAGGGGAAAATGTAGTTAAGCAGCATAGATCGTTGGTCTGTAGGATGACGTTGGTCATCAAGAAGGGGAGGAGAAGTGTGAAAGCAGTGCCAAGGATTAAATAGTGGAAGTTAAAAAAGGGTGATTATGAGGTGGAGTTCAGGGAAGAGTTAAGACAGGCACTGGGAGGCAGTGAAGAGTTACCAAATAGCTGGGAAACTACAGCAGAGCTAGTAAGGGAGACTGCTAGAAAGGTGCTTGGTGTGACATCTGGAGAGAGGAAGGAGGACAAGGAGACCTGGTGGTGGAATGAGGAAGTACAGGAGAGTATACAGAGGAAGAGGCTGGCGAAGAAGAAGTGGGAGTGCCAAAGAGATGAAGAAAGTAGACATGAGTATAAGGAGATAAGACATATGGCAAAGAGAGAGGTGGCAAAGGCTAAGGATAAGGCATATGGAGAGTTGTATCAGAGATTGGACACTAAAGAGAGAGAGAAAAGGACCTGTACCAATTGGCTAGACAGAGGGACAGAGCTGGGAAAGATGTGCAGCAGGTAAGGGTGATAAAGGATAGTGAGAGAAACGTATTCACAGGTGAGGAGAGTGTGTTGAGTAGATGGAAAGAGTACTTTGAAGGGCTGATGAATGAAGAGAATGAGAGAGAAAGAAGGTTGGATGATGTGGGGATAGTGAATCAGGAAGTGAAACAGATTAGCAAGGAGGAATTAAGGTCAGCTATGAAGAGGATGAAGAATGGAAAGGTTGCTGGCCCAGATGACATACCAGTGAAAGCATGGAGGTGCTTAGGTGAAATGGCAGTGGAATTTTTAACCAGATTGTTTAATGAAATTTTGGAAAGTCAGAGGATGCCTGAGGAATGGAGAAAAAGTGTTTTGGTACCTATCTTTAAGAATAAGGGTAATGTGCAGAGCTGCAGTAACTACAGAGGGATAAAAATGATCAGTCACAGCTTGAAGTTATGGGAAAGAGTAGTGGAAGCTAGGTTAAGAAGGGAGGTGATGATTAGTGATCAGCAGTATGGTTTTATGCCAGGAAAGAGCACTACAGATGCAATATTTGCTCTGAGAGTGTTGTTGGAGAAATACAAAGAAGGTCAGAAGGAGTTGCATTGTGTCTTTGTGGACTTAGAGAAAGCATATGACAGGGTGCCTAGAGAGGAGTTGTGGTATTGTATGAGGAAGTCGAGAGTGGCAGAAAAGTATGTAAGAGTGGTACAGGATTTGTACGAGGGTAGTGTGACATTGGAGAGGACTGCGGTGGGAGTGACAGATACATTTAAGGTGGAGGTGGGATTACATCAAGGATCAGCTCTGAGCCCTTTCTTATTTGCAGTAGTGATGGACAGGTTGGCAGATGAGATCAGACATGAGGCCCCGTGGACTATGATGTTTGCAGATGACATTGTGATATGTAGTGAGAGTAGGGACCAGGTTGAGGAGACCCTGGAGAGGTGGAGATATGCTTTAGGGAGGAGAGGAATGAAGGTCAGCAGGGCTAAAACAGAATATATGTGTGTAAATGAGAGGGAGAGTAGAGGAATGGTGAGGATGCAGGGAGTGGAGCTGGTAAAGGTGGATGAGTTTAAGTACTTGGGATCAACAGCTCAGAGTAATGGTGAGTGTGGAAGAGAGGTAAAGAAGAGAGTACAGGCAGGGTGGAATGGGTGGAGAAGAGTGTCTGGAGTGATTTGTGACAGATGGGTACCAGTAAGAGTGAAAGGGAAGGTCTACAAGAGGGTAGTGAGACCAGCTATGTTATATGGGTTGGAGACAGTGGCACTGACGAAAAGGCAGGAGTCAGAGCTGGATGTGGCAGAGTTAAAGAGGTTAAGATTTGCACTGGGTGTGACTAGAATGGACAGGATTAGGAATCAGTATATTAGAGGGTCAGCTCAGGTTGGACAGTTTGGAGACAAAGCAAGAGAGGCGAGATTGCGTTGGTTTAGACATGTGCTGAGGAGGGATGCTGGGTATATTGGGAAAAGGATGCTAAGAATGGAGCTGCCAGGTAAGAGGAAAAGAGGAAGGCCTAAGATAAGGTTTATGGATGTGGTGAGAGAGGACATGCAGGCGGATGGTATGAAAGAGCATGATGCAGAGGACAGGAAGAAATGGAAACAGAGGATCCACTTTGGCAACCCCTAACGGGAACAACCAAAAGAATATGATGATATTTATATATATATATATATATATATATATATATATATATATATATATATAGATATATATATATATATACACACACACTAACTCTGAGACTGTGCAATAACAGGGAATAGGCAAGTTCCTACTCCCTGTTGTTCTGTGATATCCTACAAAGTATTGCTTGCAAGAGTGTCCTAAAGATTATTCAATCACTTCTTCCAGCAGTAAAGACATTAAGTATTATGAACATTCAAATATATGGAATCCACTACTCTGCAAACACAATTTAAGTAGCACCTGATGCAGATAATTTCCTTCCTAAAGTTCAAAACTTAACATTACCCCTATTTTTAAGAAGGAGTTTAAATGAAAACATTTAATGAAGGCACAAATTAGATTTAGTACTCAGGCTTTGTTTGCCACTGATCTTTCTGAAATAGTTTGTTGAAGTGATCCTTGCAACAATATTGATCAGTGATGTTTCAATACTGTACAAATACTTCTCTTAATACCATACTTATACTAGCTAATACCTTTCCTTGATTTGTGCACAGTTTTACCCACAATATACTTTTTAAACATGAAGTATTTGTCACATAAATAAATTCACAAAACATACATGTGACACTTAAATACACTATTAAAATTTCTGCTGTTTCTTCCCTCTAGTATTGCTAAATTATTAATTTAACTTATTTTAAATTTCTTTTGTGGACATCAAACAAGTCATTGCATTGGAAGCCATATAGCTAAATCACTGGAATGCCCTTGAGGGATCATTTGCGTATATTGTGTCTCTACTACAGAAGGTTTCAGGTATTACACAGTGAATACTTTAGCTTAACTTGTTTTTCCTTAGAGATTTTAATAAACGGTTTGTCTGTGTGATCCCCACGGACCTCCATTGCAGGAGGTTTAATATATTGCACAGTGAATACTCCAGCTTAGTTTATTTTTTCTTGGAGATTTTTCTGAAAGATTTGTCTGTGTGGCCTTTGTAACTTTTGGTTTGCATGTTATTTAGGATATGTGGAAGCACCCTAATGTTTATAGACATCAGACTTGATCTTAAACATCATGTTTCCAAAGTATAGCCAAACAATCCATTTATGCTGTACTGGCAGGCCCAGAAAAAGGGCAAAGCATGGCGTGAGTTCAGCTAGTGAGATTTTTCTTTTTCTTTTTTTTTTTTCTGGCCTGAATGCACCAGTAAAGACTTAAAAAGTGAAAAGCCATGTGCATTTATAAGCTACACAGCTTTATTTTCAGCACCTTTATTGTTTTATTAACTCTTTTACCCTTTTTTTTTCAGTACAAGCAGTTTTGTAGCTTAACATCAGGTTTCATTCTGGTAACATTCAAATGTACCAGGTTCGTGCACTTTTCCTGCAGAGCACAATTATTCTACGGTTGTGAATCCTCTCTACTGTCATGATGTTTTACAGGTAGTTTTTCCAAATGTTATAAATCGCGATAGCAAATAATACCTAATGTGCAAGCCATTGGTTTTCGAGAGAATACCACTTTTATGTTTTGGTAGCACCTCATCACTGAATTCTCACTCTCACTCCTCAATGTTTCAAATACAACAACAGGTAAGTCTTGACTTGTAAATGTTTAGTTTTTACACAGTTCTGTTCAGACCCTATGGCTTGGATTTACTGAGAGTCAACAATGCAGTGAAAAGCTCTGTGGTCACTTATGCAAAGATCCACTACATGTCAAAAGTGTATTTAGATGCAAACATAATTTGCATGTCATTGAATACTATTACCTATTCTGTTGAATCTTTCTGAATTACCCATCTAAGCACCACTACAGCCAGATGCTTAACCATGCAATGCTGAACTGCACAAGTACAAGTCATCTCTGCTCCCTTAACAGCAGACCAAGTTATGTTTTTGCAACCACATAGCAGAATATATGTTTGTGCGGGTAAAAACTTCATACATTTACGTTGATATGCTCAGATATTGCATAATACATGCTACTAATCATTATTTCATGCATCAGCTTTGAAGGGTAAGTTAATGATGATATGCATCTGTCTAATTTTCACAGACTGCACCCTGGGGTTGTCACTTTTGCATTTGGCTTAGTAATACACAGTAGGGCCTGAAATGCTCACTTGTGAGCTAACAGCATTTGTGCTGCTGGTACTCTCAGTCACTGCTCCCTTGCATATTGCACAATGTTTTGCAAAAATGCTTTCTGTACTATACAAGTATTTGTGAATCCTGTTGTAAATCTCCTCTCAATGTGTATGTGGGCTTTTACAGGGGTAGTTGTCTATTTCTTTTCACAATATAAACATATGCACATTAGTTAATTGGCAGCCTTAACGTGTGTGTGTGTGTGTGTGTGTGTGTGTGTGTGTGTGTGTGTGCAGGTAATGGGTTGCTGTGGCATGACTGAAAATAAAATATACATCTTCCAGGCACTACTCAACTTTTACTTTTCAGCACTGTGGGCAGGACCAAAGTCAGTGAAAGAAAACTGCATGCATCATCTGGACACCCAGAAGGTTTTTCAGAAAATTTTCCTTTTTTCAGATCTAAGTTCTGTCTCCCTACCATTAGGATGAACAGAGCACAGTTTATGCTATGTGTGTGAGAAGGGTCTACATTAAATCAGCGAATGCTTAAAAAAGTGAACGCTGATTTATCAACTCCATGTAAGTGAAAGCTTACAATCTAGAACACTCGGAACAGCGATTTTTTTCCCAGGGAAAAAAATCACTGTTCCACAAAAAAAATAAATAAACAAATAAAAATAAAAACTTCAAAACATTACATAAAGTGGGGGGACTTCACCCCCACACCCCTGATGTGGGGGGATGTGCCCCCACACCCCCCTACTTAAATATACTAAGGCCGAGATCGCACTACAGTGATGAAAACGGCAAAGTAACGGAGGCGGCCAAGTGATTTCTTTCCCAGGGTAAGAAATTGCTTATATGCTGTTTCACTATTTTACTGTTTTCTACTTTTAATTTCGATCAAGAAGCATTTGAAGGATTGCGTCTTCAATTATATAATAGGAACCCTGTGAGAATGCTGTCCTGCACCTTCACCATCAATAGTTTGAGCTGCACATGCCCTGCTGGGATACTACTGTTGTTACTAATAGATAGCCTTTGCCCTCTACTAAGGGCCGTTCCTGCACTGACATGGCTTATACTCTGTCTTTTCCCAAGAAATCTGTGAGAATGCTATCTGCTATTAATCATCTCACCCTAACCCGATCCTAATGCTCCATTTCCGTTCATTAAAGGAAGAACTCCAGTATGTCTGTGCAGTAAGTCTGTTCAAGTTTGGAAGTTAAAATGTAGGCTAAAGTTAAAAAAAATCTAAACAATTCGCCTGTGTGAAGCATTCCAGTATCAGTTCTTGACTTCAGATTGTCTACTGTCATCCTTTAAAAAGGATTAGTATGTTAGTTTTTTGTATGACAGGAGTCATGAAATTAAAAGGACATTGAGGTGTGAGACAAATCAGGGGAAGATTTAGAATACTGAATTTATGCATTTAATTTTATTTATGCCTGTTGACCCAATCAATCTAAATTGGCATGTAATCTATTTTTTCTAAGAACTCTTTGGTAGTCATTATTCTGATTAGCTACAATTTGGCCAGGACACTTTGGAAAATTCCCTACTTTTTTGTAAACATGGAGTCTTTTATACCCACCTAAGTTACCACAACATAAGGCAGATGGGAGTTCCATTTAATATCTCACCTGGAAAAATCTTAGTAAAAATATGTGTGCAAAGATTATTTAACAGCATATTCTCTCTTCTTCCTGTGAAATCAAACCATTATTGCTGCCCAGATACAAAACTGTTCCTCTTTTATTTATTAAGATAAACATATTTCTTATTATGTTTGCAGTGCATGGCCATAGATAAAGGGCTTGCAGAAGGGATTTTCTTTTCAGTATGACAGTATGTGGAGCATCATAGGAGCTCACGTCCTTTCTGCACTGAGTAATGCAGATCATGCTAGTGGCACAGGCACAGATGTACATGTCATTACCTTCCACTAGAATGATTAATTGAAAATAATGTTACCACATATGCTTCTCTGAGGTGTGAAAGCAAATTTCTCTAGGATTTCTAGGACAATATCTGAAATTTTGCTCAATGTTTCTTCACAGTGCGATTTACTTTTTGTAATATTTTTGAACTCTGTAAGCTGAAAACATCCTGCTGTTAAGTCTCTGCAAAGAAGACAAATTGGAAGTCCCCACATTTATTTTTTCTTATTCTTCCATCTCTAATTTACCCAGAATATTTGCATTTAGTCTATAAATATTTTATTAGCATTGAATGGTTTTGTTAGACATTTTTAACACATTAATTTTAAGCACTTTGGAATAAAAGAGACAAAGTAATAATGTGCATGTGTGTGCACATTCATGCTCTTGACTAGAAATAGCCTGTGCCATTTTATTCAGAATTAGTAACAGAGTGCATTACACATTTTTAATAACATTTGAATTCTTTTTGCATTTATTGTTGTGAAAAAATCAGTGCATACTTAAGGGGAAAGGATCAGCTTTGATATCCCTGAGTGCATGTGTGTGTGTGTGTGTGTGTGTGTGTGTGTGTGTGTGTGTGTGTGTGTGTGTGTGTCTGTCCACATGAAACTGCAAGGATTACTCTCTTCTTAGATATGTAAAGAGATTTTTTGTGCTTCAGTTACACTGTGTCAAAGTCTACCTTATCTTAAGGACTGCTTGCCTGAAGTGATTTTTGGTATTATGTGATTACATGCTGCATTCTGAAAAAAAAAAAAATTTGAGGGCAGATTGCACTCACAATGCTAATTATCTGTTGAATTTTTGAGATCTTTTTCATGTGATCAATGATTTGGCTGTAGTAGTTTGTAGAAGCATATTTTTTATTTCTACCTTTCTGTTTATTTTATTTAGATTGTTATGTGGTGCACTTGCTCAATTGACCCTTTTCAGGGTTGCTGAGTGGTTACAAACGAATATATAGAAGTAATGTTGATGTAAAAAGAAATTAAATTAATTATACAGACAAAAATGTATTGAACTAACTCTCATAATATTAATTAACAGTAAACAGAAAAAAAAGAAAACAAAACAAAAAAAAAAGAAAACTGCCATAACCTAACCATTATTTTGATGCTCTATTCAAAACTGAGAATACAGTCACCCCAAGATTTAATAAAATCCATGTAGGCACAGTGTAGAGCCTACAGAGAATGTATCCATGTACACGGCCATGGTTCCCCCTCGGTAGCGCACCATGCATATTAATGATGACGTGCTTCCCGGGGGGAGCTGAGGAACATGGATATTGAGTCAGTGATAGGTTCATAGGTTCATAGGTTCATAGGTAGGTACTAGGCTATCTGCCCAAGGGCATTTATAAGCCTTGCCAGAGTGTGTCAGCTTTCACCACCCCATTGATTAATTAACTGATCCTCTGCCAAGTAGAGCCAATTAAGTGATCCCAGGGGTGTATTTTCTGTTACCCATCTACTCGTCAAGGTTTCTCTTGAAGAGTGTTAGTGAGGGGCTCTGCCTGATGTAATTTGGAGTTTTGTTCCAAAGCATGGGGAGTCTCTGTGATAGGAATCTATCCCTCCAGCATGTTCTATTTATTGTTGTGGTGAGGCTTAGCTCACTAGAGCGCATGGCTCGCAGTGATTTGGATTTCTTTAGCTGGAGCATGTCCATCAGTTCTGAGTTGGACATGGCATTGTAAGTCAGGCAGAGATCACCTCTGAGTAAGCGATATGCCACTAAGTACAGCCAAAGTTTTTTCAGTCAGGCTGCATAGGACATATGTTTGAGACCAGTATTCCTCTTGGTTAGGTACTTTTGTGGTCTTTCCAGCTGTTGGAAGTGTCTTGTGAGGTACATCCCAAATGGGGCATTGTACTCTATGATGGGTCTAATGAGTGACGAGTAGAGGGGCACTATAACCTCTTTATTTCTAGATGCGAACCCTTTAGTAATTAGATGGGCCACATAGAAGGATTTCCTAACTACTTTGGCAATATGATTGTCAAAGGAGAGATTACTATCTACCTGGTTCCCTAGATCTCTTATTATCTCTTCTGTATTAAGGGGGCTGCCACCTATGTGGTAATTTGTAGGTGTTTTGTTTTTCCCAGATAGGTTCATAGATTAATACTAGGCTAACTGCCATTGTGGGCCATTTTAAACCTAGCCAATTACCCCATGTGAGAATCAAACCCTGCACCTTGTGTTTGTAAGGCAAACACCTTAACCATTATGCCAAGCTCCCACTGGGATGACTATGCATTTTTTTGGCATTTAGATTGAGGCCATGACTTTGACACCAGGTGTCCATCTCAATAAGGCACTCTTGGAGGATATCCGTGTCAGCCAGAGAGACAATTATGGCTCCCAGTTTGCAGTCATTGGTGAACTTGGTTAGCCATAGTCCTCCTGTGTTTGCCTGTACTTTTAGAAGTATATGCTGAACAGTAGGGGTCCCAGGACCGTGAGTCAGACCTGGAGCCCGCTATTCTTACTGTGTGAGTTCTGTCTGAAAGCCAGTTGGCAACCCATCTCGTAACGTAGGAGTTTATGTTTAGGTTGGTGAGATTTTCTGTAATACCCAAGTGGGGAATGGTGTTGAAAGCCTTGGCTAGGTCAAGGTAGGCTGTGTGAACCACTTTTCTCTCATCTACGGCCTTGGTGACTGTCTCAAAGAAGTCAACCAGGTTTAGTAGGTATGATTTGCCCTTAACAAAGCTGAACTGGGTTGGGTTAAGTGTTTGGAGGTTCTCAATGTCTTTGTTAATGAGTTCCATGATGATGCGCTCCATAGCCTTGCAGTCCAGGCTAGTCAGGCTTATGGGGTGACAGTTACCAGGGTCATTTGTGGCCCCTCCTTTGTGGAGAGGAATAACCATTGCTGGGCACCATTCTATGGGCACGTAGCCTGTGGAGAGGCTGAGGTTGAACAGCATGTTTAGGTGGGGGGTTAGTTCGTTCTGTAGTTCATGAAAGACGCAGCCTGGGACACCAATCTGGTCCCATTTATGCTGTGTTTTTGGCTTTTGAAAGGGCTGTTTTCACCTGTGCATCTGTGATTTTTGGGACTCTACACTTTTCCAGTATTATTGTGGGTCCTTTTGGAGTTGAGGGGGGGGGTGAAGTTTGCACTGAATCTATCTGCCAGGATATTGGCAATATCAGTAGGTTCAGTATATTGTGTGCTATTTTGCACTAGTTCAGAACATATCTGTGAGTTGCCACTTAGATTCTTAACATAGCTAAAGAAGGCTTTGTGGTTATCTTTTGAATCCTTGGCTATTTTTCTTTTGAAGTTAGCCTTGGATGATTTCATGAGGGACCTCAGTTTCTTACTGATACTGATCAAGTATGTTTTTCCTTCTTGGGATTTGCTTTTTTTCTGAACTAGTTTCCTCCTTCTATTGTATAGCCTGTTTATTGCAGGGGTCCTCCAAACTGGTTTCCTTTTCTTAGAGGAGTGAGTCTTGGTTTTGCTAGGGATGGCATGATCCATGCATCCTTGTAGGTGCTCATAGAGTGCATTTGTAAATGTTTCTGCATCTTTGGCAGCATTATCCTTTAGTGTGGAGCCTGTGAAACTTACCACCTCTGTCTTAAGTAAGGTGAAGTTTGCTTTAGAAAAGTTTTATACTCTGGTTTCCTTATTTGGGGGTGGTGGTGGGTTGTGGGCATCTAGAGTGATTAGTTTATGGTCTGATCTAACCAGTGACGGGTTGACCTCCGGTGTGGAACACCTGTCTCCCATTTTGGTGATGACCAGGTCCAATATGTTTTCACCTCTGGTAGGAGAGTTTACCAGCTGATCCAGGGCATTTGAGTTGATGAATTCCAGGAAGCGCTGGGCCTGGGAATTTGTACTCGAGTAGTTTTCCCAGTGAATGGTAGGGTAATTGAAATCACCCAATATCATGGTGTTTGGTAGGACCTTCATGTTTTCCAGTGTCTCCAGAAAGGTGGAGTGGTGGTCCTGGGTCATGGAGGGTGACCTGTAGCAGGCCACAATTTGCATTGCAGATTTGCCTGATGTTAGTTGCCCATGGATGAGCTCGGAGGTATCATACTGCACCAGTAACCTGGAGGTGTAGGTATCCTTGATGAATATGGATACACCCCCTCCTTTTGTGTTTCAGTCCGTGTTCTGTGGCCGAAAAGTGTGGTATGAGTTGTAGCCCAGTAGTGCTGGGGTGCTCTCTGGAGCCTTGAGCCAGGTTTCAGTTACTGCACAGATGTCAACGTTCTCCATACTGAGGAGTGCTTTGAGCGTGTGCATTTTGAGATTTAAACTCCTGGCGTTGAGTAGCATAACCCTCAGTTTTTTGTTATTTGTGCTGTTTACAGAGGTGGGTTTGACTTTTGAGCCTTGCCTAAAAAGACACTATGGGGGCAGCAAGAGCCTTGGCCAGTATTCGAAAACCTAGGGGTGACAGGTGCAAGCCATCTCTTGTGAAGCAATGTGGCTTGTCTAGCATGTCGTCCCAGGCTGACAGACACCGGATCCCCTTTGAATGACACCGGAAGCTTAGCCAATTGTTGAAATTGATAATTTTTTCTTTATACTGAGGTATCATTCTTGGTGAGGGCTGGATGCTACTAAGTGTCAGGGTCATACCAGCCTGGGCTGCATGATCAGAGAGCTCTTCCATGTCTCTTTTCATGTAGTCCAGGAAGGTACGTCTCAGGTCATTCACACCAACATGAACAATGACAGAGTCATATTTGTACTTGTTCTGGAGTCACCTGAGTGCTTGTGTTATAAGGCGGATTCTGGCTCCCGACAGGCAGCTAACAGTAACCTTCTTCTTGTCCAGCCTACTGAGTGGGATGTCACTGTGCCTGACTATAGAGTCACCTATTACTAGTGTGTTAGGTATGTTATTTCACCTTAAGGGCTGTGATTGTGCGGCACACTGATTTTGTGCTTTATGTGTTGTCTGGTTTGTGACAGGAAATGCAGGTTGTTTGGGTGTCTGCTTTGGATGTCTCTGATGCTTTTGCAGGTTTTTATTTAGAGCCACTGAGTATGTGTATTTATGTGTATTTTTTGCCAGTGCTGTTTTAGTAGGTCTGCGCACGGCTGGAGTTGTGGTGCAAGTGTTAAACTTCTCCTCTTGACTGTCTCTTCCAGTCTTGGCTGGAGACAGCTTAGCCTCCAGTTTGGCTGTATAATTGCATCTCTCACAAATGTTAGTGTTTTGTGGTAGGAGGAGATGGCTGTCTGTGTACATGAGGCAGTTGTGACATTGCCTCAGGATACTCAGATTCACCAGCTGGAATGGAGAGTGCACCTGAAGTTGCCCTTTGGTCATGCCTGTATAGTAGGGTGAGCTGCTTAGTCGCTTGGTTGGTGAGGGGTGAATAAAAAGTCTTGCCCTGCTGGGCAATCAGTGTCAGGGTATAATAGTGCTTGCTATTAGGTCTGAGCAAGTGCTGGGCTGTAAGATGCTTTTTGAGTGCTTAGGTTGAGAGTTAGACTAGTTTCAAGGGAAAAACTGAAGAGGAGACTTAGTGGAGCCAGGAATAATTTAACTGTAGCTAACTGGCACTGCCTGGTGCACAAAACCATGCAAACACAGTTTTTATAGTAGGGAAATGAAAGAGATAGAACTTAGCCCAAAATTGCCAATAAACTACTAACTTCTGGGCTGGAACCACTCCTCCAGGGACAGATAGGTTGCTCAAAGCTCCCCTCTCTCACAAGTGAACAAAGAAACTTCCTTCTATCCAAGTAAGGCATGGGCAACTCAGAAACTAGTATCACAGCCCTGAATTTAGCATTAGCCTGATAACTGGACTATAGTAGCTTAGAAAGGCGGGAAACACAGATTTTTTTTTTGAAAAGATAAGGCAAAACCAGTAAAAAATACACTTAAAACAGCTCTAAATGACTACAATCAGAAAAGGCTATCACACTTTTGTGTGTAGCCTACAACAGTTAAACAAATTATTTAAACAAAAAACAACTTTTTAAAAGTGCAGATTGTCAGATAAGTACAATACGTGAAAAAAAAACAAGCTTTTAAATCACAATAAACACTGGAAAATCTACATTTAGGCAGAAAACAGTTAAGTACAGCAAGAAAGTACAGAAAACTGATACTTAATCACTCCAATTATCTCTCCTAAGCCAGAAGGCTTGTATCAGTTTAAGGCTTTCTAGTGCTACCAGTAGGTTAGTTACAGGAAAGATGGGAAACAAGCGTAGATGAGGTCTTTTAAACCAGAAAGTTGAAAGAGATGGACAAACTGTCCAAATGGTCAATAAACTACAATTTCTGGACCAAGAACCTCTCCTCTCATGGTAGACAGGCTACCTAGTGCTTACCACTTCCACTAATAAGCTAGAAGGCTTTCCTCCAACACAGAAAGGCTTGCGGGGCTCAGAAGCTTACCAACAGTCCTGGATACAGCAGCTCTATAACTGGACAAGGCTAATTATAGGAAAGGTGAGAAACAGGCACAAGTGTGGCTTTCAATCCAGAAAGTTGAAAGAGATGGAAAAAAAACTGCTCAAAAGCTAATAGCTACAATTTCTGGGCCAGGGACCACTCCTCTTGTGGTAGATAGGCTACCTGATGCTTACCACTCCCACTGATAAGCTAGAAGGCTTCCCTCTAACACGGAAAGGCTTGGAGTGCTCAGAAGCTTACAAAGAGTCCTGGATACAGCAAATCTGTACCTGGACAGATGGCAGAGGTGTAGCAGCTACAAGTGGCTGCAGATGAGTGTGAGGCTAATGCTCCCCGCCGCTGTTGTAATGCTGTGAAGTGTGTCAACTGCATAATACATCAGTTTTATGATGTTTTTTTTAATTATTATTTTTTTTTACTGCATGTTTGCTCAGTGCGGTGTGGAGTTGTGCTCACACATAGACAGCTGACACCTACAGACATCTAAAATAGAAACTGGATGTAATTAATTATCATAATTAAATTTATTTATTTTTTAAATGTATGTTTGCATGGCACAGAGTGCAGCAGAGGTGAGCAGAACTCAGGCATACATAGCCAACACCTGCCAGACTTCTAAAAATAGAAACTGGATGTAAATAATTATTAAATTATAGTTGTATTTAATCATTTTGCACAGCATAGCACAGTGCTCAGCAATGCTAACAGGCAGCCTAGTAGTATATATGAAGGTATACTACTTTTTATAACATCTACTTATAACATTTAGCTAGCTACATGGGTAGAGTTGCGGTCTTATGTGTAGGAGGTCTTGGGTTTGAGTCCATAACAGGCACAATATGTCTGTAAATGAATGTATTATTTTTCTTTAATTTCATTAAACTATTGTGAATTTTGACACTGCTGCACTTTTCTAAGCACTGCTCATTCATGCTAAGCAGTGCATAAACATAGTAATGACTACCAATGTTTGCATGGTGCTAAGCCTTGCTAAAACCACAGTTCTGTGAGTTTTCCCATTGATTGGCTTCACTTAGCTGGTTTGTGCACTGCTAAGCGACACAGCACTTTTTTGAATGTTGCTGAATCATGTGCAAGTGTGAGAAAACAGCCTATTTTAAGCCCAATAGGTGGGAATTCTGCAACAGTCCTTGGAGTTCAATCAGCTGTTGGCATGGCTGGCAGTGTTGGTGAAGGTGTGTACTTTCAGGCACAGAGGTGGGACATTCAGGAGTCCAGGGTCATGGTCAGGCTCCTTGTTAAAAACCATGAACCCTGGCTGATGCAGCATGGATTCCAGGGCTCAGAGTGCAAGGTGGAGGTCTGGAACCATTTGGCCAGGGAATTCACCAGTGTTACTGGTATCCCCTGCACAGGTAAGCAGTGTTGTCATCATTTTGTTGGCCTAAAAAGGAGAAATAGGGGAACCCTGGATACTTGGGACCAGGAAACTCAAGCTGGGAATGTTCCACAAGTATGTAAGTATGTCTCCCTCTGTCTAAGCAAAATGCAAACTGAATGTCTGCAAAATTGGCATGGATAATGATGTGCTTTTCTCCCAACAGCTGCAGTTGAGAAGGCTCGCAATGTTGAGTCCCTTGCTAGGCACCTGGCCAGATTGCATCATGAGTGTAGTAAGTATGGATTTAGTATGCCAGCTGTAGTGCAACAAGCAAGAAAGAGTAAAGCATTTACTGCAATAACATATACACAAGAAAAACTGTAGTGCAATAAATGGGCATGTAGTGCAATAAATGGGCAATTAGAGCTGTGGTGCAATAAATGAATAAAATAACTGTATTTCAATAAAGCATTAGCAATATCAATAACAGTAAGCAAAATGTTGCCCAGCAGGATTGTGTTGTCAAAGCCATTGAAGTAGAGCTGCATGCATTGATTGTCTATGGTAAGGTTGCTGCAGTCAAGTGTAATACTGTAATAACAGTAGCCAGCAAATCTAATGGCCTGCAAACTGTATTGCTTAACTCATAGTACTGTCCAAGGCTGTCTCCAGACCAGTATTGGTCACATAATGCTCTCTCTTCCTCAGACATCAGGTAATAAACATATATAGGTGAGGTAGCCCAGTCCATGGGCAGACATTGTGTGTGGACTTCACAGATATTTCAAACCAATAACAATAAAATGTGTTCACTAGCATTGTTGATTCTAAACTAAAGCTTTTTTATATATGCAGTATGGTTGCATTCCATGCATGTGTGTTCTATTGTCACTGCAGTCTAGTATAATACTGTAATAGTACTAACATGCTAGAAGAATGTCCTGTAACTTGTATTGCTCATTTCATAGTATAGTTCCAGATGATCTCCAGGCAGGTATCAGTCACTCAATTGACAACAGTGACTCAGTAGCTCAGTCTGTTAAATGCTTTGTATGCAGTATATTTTGCTACACACAGTCCTAGGGTTGAATCCAGTGGTATGTAGCACTAAATTTTCAGTATCAGTCACATAATGCTCACATTTTCTCTCTCACCAGGAACACAACAAATATATGGGTGAGGTAATCCATATTATGAGCAGATATTGTGTTTAGATTTTGCAGAATGTTAACATCAATACCAAGAATGTGTTCATAAGTCATAAATAAAGCTGTGTAATCCCAGTATGGCTGTATCCCTTTCATGTCTGTACTAAGCTGCTGCAGTCAGTTATTAGATTATTTGCAGATGTCCCCTGCAGTCACAGTTATTGTGTTCTACTCCCATGTTTGCCATTAAAGGCATAACAGCTGTCTAGTTCATTTACTGTACACAAACATGCCTCTCACAATTTCTTATAATATAATTAAAACTGTCTAATCTACCTGCCACACGATTAGTGGATAAATTATTACCTGGAATGCAATGTATTACTAAATACATTTACAGAACACCTGGGTAGTTATATAAGTCCACATTATGTGAAACTGTTCTGTGTAGTGGTGTACCTGCCCTTGTTACCTCTTGGCCCATACTGACCCATGCTAACAGCTTGAGAGTTATGTACATGCTACATAAGTTATAGGAGAACTGTAATCACCCAAACCTGATACTACACACCTGCAGAGTATATATTTCAATGTTTTCAGGGATATTAGGTTCATAGGTTCATAGGTAGGTACTAGGCTATTGGCCCAAGGGCCTAAGTAAGCCTAGCCAGCAAGGTTCCCTGGCTTATGTCACCCAGGAAAGTTATTTTCCTGTACCCCTGTCGAGCAGAGCCACAGAAGTGATCCCCGGGGTGTATTTCCTATTTCCCATCCACTCGTTAAGATTTTTCTTGAAGAGGCTAATTAAGAACTTTGCTTGACATAGATGGGTAGCCTGTTCCAGAGTATGGGACGTCTCTGGGACAGGAATCTATCCCTCTATCATCTCCTGTTTATTGTGGTGACATGATTTAGGTCCCTAGAGCATGTAGCTTGGAGGTATTGGGATTTCTTTAGGTGTAGCATGACCAACAGCTCTGGGTTTGACATAGCTTTATATGTTAGGCAGAGGTCACCTCGGAGTAGGTGATATGCTAAGGAGTAAAGCTGGAGATTTTTGAGATGGTCAGTGTAGGGCATTTGTTTGAGACCAGTAATCCTCTTTGTGAGGTACTTCTGTGGCCTTTCCAGCTGCTGAAGATGTCTTGTGAAGTACATTTCAAAAGTGGAGTTGTACTCTATAATGGGTCTAATGAGTGTCAAGTAGAGGGGAACAATGACCTCTTTTTTCCTGGATGAGAACCCTTTTGTGATGAGGTGTCCCATGTAGAAGGATTTCTTGACTACTGTGGTGATGTGATTATCAAAGGAGAGACTAGTGTCAACTGGGTCCCAAGGTCTCTTTTTACACATTCAACATTAAGTAGACTGCCTCCTAATTGGTAGTTCATGGGTACTGAGTTTTTACCAAAGGGGATGACAGTGCACTTTTTGGCATTGAGCTTTAGGCCATGGCTCTGACACCAGGCATCTGTCTCAGTAATGCCATTCTGTAGGATGTCCACATCATTTGTGGACTCGATTATGGCTCCTAGTTTGCAGTCATCTGTGAACTTTATTATCCAAAGGCCTTCTGTGTTAGCCTGTACTTCAGAGAAGTAGATACCAAACAGGAGAGGTCCGAGGACTGAATCCTGTGATACTCCACTTGTCACTGGTTTTAAGTCACATTTGTAGTCTGCAACTTTTACAGTGTGGGTTCTGTCAGTGAGACAGTTGGCAACCCATCTTGTGATGTAGGGATTTATACATAGTTTAGTGAGTTTAGCTATAATTCCAGATTGGGGGATGGTGTTGAAAGCCTTAGCAAGGTCAAGATAGGCTGTTTGAACCACTTTACCCTCGTTTACAGCTTTGGTGACTGCTTCAAAGAAATCGATCAGGTTCAGGAGGCATGATCTGCCTTTCACAAACCTGAACTGGGTGTGGTCCAGAGTTTGGAGGTTACCAATGTCTTTGTTTATGAGTTCCATGATGATACATTCCATGACCTTACAGACCAGGCTTGTGAGGCTAATAGGGCGATAGTTCTCAGGATCAGTGGTGGCTCCCACTTTGTGGTGTCGGATAACAGTTGCTGTGTGCCATTGAATGGGCACAAAGCCTGACATGAGGCTATGATTGAACATGGTGCTTAGGTGGGGAGCCAGTTCGTTCTGAAGTTCATGTAAAAAGCAGCCTGGGATATTGTCCGGTCCCATGGATGCTGTGTTTTTGGCTTTAGAGAGTGCAGCTTTTACCTGCATAGTTGTGATTACAGGGACTCTGCATTCTTCCTGTATAGATATGGGCCCTTTAGGGGTGGGGGGGTAAAGTTAACACTGAACCTATCTGCCAGGATGTTGGCAATATCAGTTGGTTCTGTAATTGTCATGCCATTGTGCTGTAACTCAGAGCAGATTTGGGAGTTGCCATTGAGATTCTTGACATAGCTATAGAATGCTTTGTTGTTGTCACTAGTATCAGTGGTGATTTTGTTTTCGTAGCTAACTTTGGAGGATCTTACAAGCGATCTCAGCTTCTTACTGTGGCTGACCAGGGAGCTCCTCCATTCATGGGATTTTACTCTCTTTTGCAACAATTTCTTTCTTCTGTTGTAGAGTTTGTTTATGGCAGGGGACCACCAGATTGGCTTCCTTTTTTGGAGGATAGCGTCTTGGTTCCGTTTAGGATAGCATGATCCAAGCACATGTGTTAATACTTATAGAGTGCATTTGTGTAGGATTCAGCAGTCTTAACTTCATTGTCTATCTGCTTGGGTGTCATGAAGTTCATCACTTCTGTCTTAAGAAGCATGAAGTTGGCTTTGGAGAAATTTTTTACCGTGGTTTCCTTAATGGAGGTGGGGGTGGGATGTGGATATCTAGGGTGATTAGCTTATGGTCAGATCTGACCAACGAGGAATTGACTTCAGGTATGGAACACTGGTCACTCATGTTGGTAATGACTAGGTCTAGGATATTGTTGCCCCTGGTGGGGGTGTGGATAAGTTGATCCAGGGCATTGGAATTTATGAATTCCAGAAAGTGTTAAGTGAATGAGTTGGTACATGAGTAGTTTTCCCAGTTAATGGTGGGTAGTTGAAATCGCCCATTATTAGTGAGTTTGGTTGAACCTTAATATTTTCCAGTATATCAAGGAAAGGGGAGTTGGAATCCTGGGGCACGGTGGAGGATCTGTAGCAAGCTACAGTTTGGATTGCAGTTTTTCCCAGAGTTAGTTGCACTTGGATAACCTCGGATGCATTATGCTGAGCAACTAGCCTGGAGGTGTGAATATCCTTAAGGAATATGGACACACCTCTGCCTTTGGTGCTCTGGTCCAGGTTAGATGGCCGAAAAGTGTAGCAGGAGTTATAGCCTGGTAATGCAGGAGTGCTCTCTGGAGCCTTGAACCAGGTCTCAGTCACTGCACAGATATCAATGTTCTCCATTTTAAGGAGGGCCTCAAGGGAGTGCATTTTGAGATTTAGACTTCTAGCATTGAATAGCATTACCATCAGTTTTTGCTTGCCTGTTCCTGTTATGGTGGTGCATTTGTCATTTGAACCTTGCCTAAAAAGGCACTATAGGGGCGGCAAGAGCCTTAGCCAGTATCCGGAATCCCAGGGCTGACAGCTGCAGGCCATCTCTGGCAAAGCATCATGGTCTGTCACTCATGTCATCCCAGGCAGACATATACTGGATACCCTTAGAATGACACCAGAAGCTTTGCCAATTGTTGAAGTTAATCATTTTGTCCTTGTACTGTGGTATCATTCTGGGTGATGGCAGGATGCTACTCAGGGCTAGGGTCATACCTGTCTGGGCTACAAGATTGGAGAGCTCTTCCATGTCTCTTTTCATGTAGTCCAGAGAGGTAAGTGTCAGGTCATTCACACCAACATGGACAATAACAGAGTCATATTTGTACTTGTGGAGAGACCTGAGTGCGTGGGTTATATGGCAGATCCTGGCACCCAACAGGCAGCTGACAGTAAACTTCTCCTTGTTTAGCCTAGTGAGTGGGACATCAGTGTGTCTGACTATAGAGTCACCTATGACTAATGTGGTTGAGTGGCACACTGAGTCTATGGGCTATGTGTCATTTATGTTGTGTTGGGGCGGTGGAGGTTGCTTGCATTTCTGCTTTGGAGGTCTCTGCTGTTTGAGCAGATTATTATTGAGGGCCTCCATGAATTTTTTTGCGTTTCTATGTCTGGATTTTGGTGGTGTAGGTTTAGTGGGACTATGTGATGAGTGTGGTGTTGTGCAAGTGTTTACCTTCTCCTCTTGACTGTCAAGTTCAATCTTGGTTGGAGCGAGCATTACCTCCAGTTTGGCTAGATAAGTGCATCTCTTACAGGTTGTATTGTTGGGTGGGAGGAGGAGATGGTTGTCTGTGTACATGAGGCAATTGCTACATTGCCCCAAGATGGAGATTCATCAGATAGACTAGACAGCAGAGAACACTGGGAGCTGACCCTTGGACATGCCTGATATACATATAATCTGCAATGTCAGTAATGGAATGTTTCTCTCTCTCCCCACCCCTTATCTTCATTTGTGTATTACTGTTATTTATTATTATGATTTAATATTAACATATTTTGTTAAATGAACTATATTTTGGAAAAATGTGTTTCATTATTTATGTGTTTTATTATGATTTAATAATAACATATTTTGTTTAACTATATTTTGGAAAATGTTGACTATTGTTATGTTTCATTATGATGCAATCTTAACATACCTGTTAAACTAACTGTTTTGCTGGCCCTATGGTTTACTTTGTACTGGCATGCTGTTACCATACTGACTGTTATGTTACTTAATGCTGTGTTGCACATAATATACATTAATATGTATTTGGTTGAATAAATATGATGTTCGATTCTGTTAATACTAACAATGGTTTGGTAATTACTAACCGTAACTTATTGCTATACCTCATTTACCACAGCATGTCAAGGTAGGCCAGTTCCAGCTAATCCCCCTATATTGTCTCAACCGGCCATGGCACCTGGTCCCAGCACATCTGGGACCCAGACCAGTGATGTCCCCTCTGCTGCCCCTGTACTACCTCTAGTGTCAGGTAGTACCATCCCAGTAGATGGGGCCCAGCCCACCTCTAGGAGCAGTGGTGGAGGGGGTGTTGCCACCCATGTGGAATTGCCAGTCTTTGTGCACAGGATAGCCCACTGTGACTATGACCACTGCCTGCACCAGATTGAGGGCATGCTAGCCACTCTAGTGGGGGAGCTTCACCCTGATAAACAGCCTGCAGCACAGCCACCCTTAGAGCAGTGATGAAACACTGTTGAGAGTCCCATAGGTAGGGGTGTAAGTCACACTGCTGCTGTCTGGAGGCACATGGGACTCGAATTCCACAACACCTTCCCTATCTAAGCTGTTCACTCCCTCACATGTCACACACTGCCCCTGTCTGCTGTCTTGTCCATCTTGTCTGTTTGCAAATGCAGCCTCACCTACCCAACTTACCTCCCCCACACATACCTATTTCCCTTCCCTAACATTCCACTCTCACCTTAAAAAAAATGGGCACATATCCCAAAAAACAAATATCCCATACATAGCTCTCCATTTTGCACATGCGTCTACTGGAAACACATAATTCATCCCAGTTGGCTTGTCAATGTAGTTATGTTGTCCTCACCCCTCTCTCTGGGCTTTGAGAATCCAAATTCATCTACCAATCCGTCAAAGTGCATAGTGGTTGCTATACAAGAAATGGATAGCTATGGTTCTTTCCTACACCTTTCTTGCACATCCCTCCATGCCTTTCACTATGTTTTTCCTTCTGCTTGCCCCCATTTCACCACTTTCTTATCTCCCCCTTTTTTCTTTTATTTATATTTTTTTAGCGTGGCACTGCACAATGAGCTGCATTGCACAGCTTCACTTAGCTCAGCTAAATAGATTTATTATGACTATATGTGTTTCTAACATTGTAAGAAACGTACAAAATAAACACCTCTGTCATGTTTTGAACCTGAGCCCGTCACACCTGCAGCACACTACATTAACTCATCCCACCACTCTTAATTAAAACATGTGGTTTGAACAAAACATAGTAACTGCCAATTACAGTCATTAGGCGTGCTTCAGCAGAGCTGTGCTCTGTGCTGCACCACACAAACTGGTATAAAAAGTAATGGAATAAATGGGAGTGTACCTTGGACTTTGGTGCAATAGTACACCACTGGACAGCCAATGACATGATCATGGATGTAACTGAGGCATGTGATAGCAGGTAAATGTGCATTTTTATCAGCAACATGTAGAAAGTTACCTGCTAAGGCATTTGTGGCAAAATACATATTCAGTTGGGACTCTGGTGCAGAAATACAGCCATATAAAGCCATGCACATGCTGATGGATGTAGTAAATGTATGTCACTGTCTGTATGCGTGCACATATATCAATAGCTCAGTCTGTTAAATGCCTTGCATACAGTACATTTTGCCATACACAGTGTGTGTGTGTGTGTGTGTGTGTGTGTGTGTGTGTGTGTGTGTGTGTGTGTGTGTATGTGTGTGTGTCCTGGGTTCAAATCTAGTGTTGTGTAGCATTTCAGTTACTTTATTGCGAAGACAGCAATTAATGAATGACTCATTGACTCATTATCCACACAAATAGCATATCAGAGTCACAGAATGGTCTAAAGGCAATTACCTGCTAATGAGAAGCATGTTAAAATGCAAGCAGCTGGCCAGGGAAAACATTTTGTATGAGTCTTTCCTCACACAGAGCGCACCTTTGTGAAACAGTTCTCGCAGCACATTTCAACAGAGGAGTACTGCACTTCATGAGGTATGTAACTGTTTTTTTGTGTATAACAGGATGTAGATAGGAGGACAGAGATATGGGGAATCTCTAGTACAGCAGTAAGCCTATCTTGGACCTGTGGCAATGACATGTAATTGATACCCTGCTGTCTTGCACATACAGGGGACACACAATACATCAGGGTGCATTGTCCTTTATTAATGTGGCACACTGGTGTTGTTGGACTGTCCCAATATAGTGGATGTAATAGCATAATGCTATTTGTCTGGCACTGGTCTTCTGACATATTATTGGGTGGCTGGCCTTAGGGGGGGACACATCCCAGTTGACTGGAGTGTTGGGTGCATGATCATACAGCAGAATCCCTCATGGTACATAGGGAACTACTTCAGTAATGATACTATCTTGGTTGTATCCACACACGTATTTTGTCACACTGTGGGGTATGACATTTGTGAGCAAGCAGTGGATAATGCTGGCCATTTTGGTCTGACTGCGTCTGTACATAGTGGACATCCATGTATTTGATCCTGTAATGAGTTTCTCTTTTGGTGTGTTGCAGGACTACTGTATCGCAGAAGGAAAACCCCCTTCTCAGATGCAGAGAATGAACTAATACTTCAAGGACTACAACAGCATCATCACATCCTCCTATCCAGGGGGAGGCATAACAGGGAACAGCGGGCTGCATTGTGGGCATACCTTGTCTGGGATGTGAATGAGACTGGCCACCAGGACAGGACATATCAGCAGGTTCAACAACGAGCTACAGACATGGTGAATGCTGCATGATGAAGGCCAGCTGATGTAGCAAGGGAACATGCTGTCACTGATGGAGGACCTGCAAAGGAAAATCCACTCACGGCCACTGAGGAATTCCTAGTGAACCTAGGGACATACAGCAGCTCCCAAACATCCATCACACCATACATTGTAGAGGTGGGTGTCACAGTGTCCAAAGCAGAGGAGCATGCAGGTAAGCATACTGTGATCACCATTGTAATACTGAAGCAGTCATTCTGTCAGGCTGTACATGCTATTATGTGGGTGCCAGGTCTATTTCCTGTGAGGGGGGTAGCTCAGTTGTACAATTATACTTAGAATGTCAACAGTACATCAAGTAACATGGTAGCTACTGTACATGTGAGATATATGCAGGTATTACCTTGTTGTGCTGCAATATGCAGTGGTACTGAAATTACCTCGCCCTCACCTTTTTACAGGTCCATCAGGAGTTGTCCAAGGCCATGGGCCTGCTTCAGGTAAGCTTAATACTGTTTTGTTATGGAACATAAATATACTATTATGGGTAAGGGCCAGGATAATTCCCTATGTACAGGTAATGGTGTGTGTAACCAGAGTAGAATGTTTGTATGTTCCAGTCTGGAACAGTTACCTAAGTTTCCTAGAGTGTGTAATCACAGGAGTTTAGTTAAATGAGCAGAAACACATTTGCAGTTATAGTTCAGAGCAAATAAGCCTCCTGGTGTACATGAGGCAATTAATCTGATATGCCTTGAACATACTGAAAGGTCAATGGTACATACCTTCGGCATTGAGACTTGTATTTGTATATATTTGTTAAGATAGGAGTACTGGGCTTTATACGTTGTTTTCTAAGGTATAGTGTCATATTGCATACCTAACAGGTACAGTGTGCTGGCCAGTGTCACATGATTTCCCTGACATGCTTGCTATAAAGACCTTGAGTCAAACGTGTATTTTTTCTGAGGAAGTCTGTTCGGCATGAAAACAGAGATGAGAAGATGTGAGAGTGGTAATGCAGGTGTGGATCCTCATTATTATGACTCTTTGTGGATTTTCCATATATAATAGTGCAGGTAGTAATGTACTGCTTTTGTCTTGGTTTTCTGAGGTGATGGGGGTTGGGGTTTCTCCCTCACACAACCTGTCAGTGTCTCTTCAGACTCTGATGATGATGATGATGGCCACAGTGAGGCACAATTGGGGTTATCAAGGGCTGAATCTGTTCCAGAGGTTGACATCCCTCTTCTGCTCCCATTGTCACTGCACACAGTAAGTATGCACACACATATCCAGTCCCCACAGGCCTCAAATGTGGGACAGTCAGAGGGTAGAGACAATGAATAGGCCAGTGTGGCAACTATGGATTTAGTGAGTGTAGACAATGGCCATAGCCAGAGAGCTGGTGAGGTCCCACACAGGGCAATTGACAGGAGTGCTCATAGGAGGACTGCTGTCTGCCCACCACCTGTTGCAGGTGTCACATCACTGATCACTTGGCACATGCTTCAGGCCATCATGGAGGTACAGGCACATTCTGAATGGAACACCAGATGTATGCTTAGGGTTATGGAAGCAGCACAGTCTGACATCTGTGACTGCCTCCACCACATTGGGAACACCCAGGATCAGTTCACTGATGCAGTGGACAGACAATGGGCTGAGACAGTGTCTGTGCTGGACTGCACATTGCCTGTGCTGGAATGTGTGGTTGGAGTTGGGTGTCAGACCCATGGATGTAGGTCAGCAACACCATCTGCTGAAAGTCCATGCGGCCATGAAAAGTTGCGCTCCCATAGTGGCAGTACATCCAGCGCTACAAAGGGGAGTGTGCTGTCCATACCAAGATGTGTCAGGCCATGGGCATGTGGTCCTGGGCAGTCCCATGGTGGACACAGTCCCAGAATACAGCAGTCACCATCAGGTACAAGCACCACTTCTGATCTTGGGCATGGTGGTGCCAGTGCAACTCCTGGCAGAGCCAGTTCCCATATTCATAGCAGGAGGTGGTGAACTGTCAACTCTACCATGTACAGTCTATAGCTGTCCAATATATACACATGTAGGGCTAGCACTGAGCTTGTTTGTGTACATGTATGCACTCACACACCACTGTCACAGATACACAAGGCACCGCTTCATGCTCCATGTAACCCGCTACCCTTCCTACCTCACACACATGCTGTCAACCGTTTGCACCAGCCTAGGCCTCCAGCACCCCCACACATCAGCCTGTGCCACATCCATGTTATCTTTCCCATCAATGCAGGGAAATGAAGCTATGTGCCTGATGCACAGGGTGATTATATTACTTGGCATTTACTTGTGTAATGCAGTATTGTTTTGCCATGCCACTTATAGTGGTCACCAACATACACTGTATGCTTTGTATGTGTCATGAGTATGCAACATACTTTTGTGGACCTTATGTTGTATGATGTTGTACTGGTGGTACTGTTATACAATGACAGGCATGTCACAGACCAGTTTATGTTTCTGTTCAGGAGTCTGGGGGGATAACCTATGGACTCACAGTGGTAGTGAAGTGGCACAGCATGGCATGGCAGCACAGCAGAAATATGACTTCAGCAAGGTACAGTAGTATACGTGCATGGCTCCATAAGGTCATATATGTATGAGAGCCTATCAAGGACAATGGTGGCAGTCAGTGTACTTATGTAGTCATAATTTGTGATAAGGTCTGCTACAGGGTGAGTTGTGACCTTGCTGGAGTGCATATGCTGCCTATCTGTAGGGAGCATAGTAGATGGATGACTCACTGTAAGGACATTAACCTACTATCTGACATTAGTACTACATTCTTGTGGGAGACATTTGTCTAGCAGACATACACACATCCTTGAAACAAACCTTGCCTAATGGTACACAGAGCACCTCAGTGCACCTCAGCTCATGCTATCTGTTTGTTTGGCTGGGCAGCCATCATCTCAAAACACGATGTCTGCCTGAGTCCCCTCTTGGACTGGGGCAGTATGTGTTGGTCCTGTACCAAGGGTATACAGATGTCTCTGATTGTGAGGGCTGTATGGCCATTATGCTAGTTAAGTTCATTGTCCTATGGCTCCATAACATGATGTATACTGCTGTAACAGCCTCACACACAAATATGGCCACAACCAGGCTAGCACCACTTCCACTCACTGCATACAGGACACATCAAGGCACACATGCTGCAAGGTGGCTGTATGTAGATTAGAACAGTTACCTAGGTACGGGTACACACTACAGATCACATTACCCTAACCAAGTACCACAACTCATGTCTGCCAGTGCTATCAGTTTAGGACATATAATGCTTGTTTATTATCAGCAAGCCTTGTTTTGGTCAGTCATTTGTGGGGCCACATCCCCTGCTACAAATAAAATGATGCAAAATACTGACTAAGTCTACTTTACAAAGGTTATCATACTTATGACATATGGATATACACATGCACCATGTTAGGCAGAGTGAGATTAGATCCCTACCTATCTAGGTTTATACACTACAGATCACAGTACTTATCACACACACCATAGCTTAAGTGTTGCTATTACATTGTCAGCTGGTAGTCTTAAGGTGGCTGACATCATCAGGCCTTGTAGAATAGGGCAGCATGGAAGCCAGCAACAAGTTACAGGGCCAAAAAGTGCATAACCATTGCAGGTGGATAGCCCATGAGGGCATGGCAGTCATTTTGCAGGGGTACACACACACACACACACACACACACACACACACACACACACACACACACACACACACACACATACACACACACATACGAGGTACTCTGGAGTGAGATTAGAACCCTTACCTAGCTAGTGTTACACACTATAGATCATAATATTTATTGCAAGCATCACAACTTAAGTCTTACTACTATACTTTCAGCTGGTAATCTTAAGGTGACTGACATCATCAGGCCTCTTAGAATAAGGCAGTGTGGAAGCCAGCACAAGTTCTAGGCCCAAAAACTACATGACCATTGCTGCTGGATAGTTCATGAGGGCACATCTGTTATTTTATAGAGGTATACACACACACACACACACACACACACACACACACACACACACACACACACACACACACACACACACACACAAAGTGGGCTTCAGGGAGATTAGAACCCCATACCTATCTTGGCTCATACACTATAGATCACAATACTTATCACATGCACCACAGGTTAAGCTTGTTGTATATGTGATTGCATGCACAGTACTTGTGCATTACACAAACTAGACTTGTGTTGAAGAGCATCTGTGGCCTGCAAAGTGATATTGGTTCATACTGTTATCTGCAGCTAGCATCCTACCAGTGAGATAACTGATGTTATCCTAGCTATATATGTACAGTTACCAGTATGGCCATATGTGGCTGCTTGCAGTTAGATAGGTGGCCCTGTGGACATGGACAATGTGCCCTGTCCATACATGTGTTGACACCATTATACATTACACCACCTACTCACCAGTTTCTTTCTACATGGTGACATCCAACAGGCATAGGGGTCTGTAGGTAAGTGGATTATGTACTGTTGTGCCCTTAGTATGGATCCTTCGAGCAACATTATGGCTGTGTGATAGTGCAGTTTACTCACCATAATTAAGGTATGTCAGACAATGCAGACATCCACAAACATATTTCTGTATATAACAGGGATGTATATATAAGTGTGTGTGTGTGTGTGTGTGTGTGTGTGTGTGTGTGTGTGTGTATGATATGCATATGTATTTTGTAGATATATGTGGGGAGTCTATGTATCATTTTAATATATATAGCTATATAGATCTATTTGACACTACATAGCAATAAATATACTATGCATGTGAGAGAGAAATCTTGACAGCCAGATATGTATACGCATATGTCTGTATGTATACACATTTATACAAAATTGATCATTTTAATGAAGGGCCAACAGAATTGTGCTCGTTTTTACTAAGTGTACAGTATGAATATGCCCAATGGGACTGTCCATACTTATAATGTGACTCCAGGCCACACCTGCCTGTATTCCAGTCTGGGATTTTGTATGTTACAGACATTAACATCTGACCCTATTTATGCAGTACTGCACTTCACTCAAAATTTCCACAGCATTCCCCAGCTGTTTGCTGTACTAAATATTTGACTGAGGTTGGTAATGTTACACCCCCAACAGACTCACAGCCTGCATACCTTTCAGCTGTCCTGATTTTCAGAGAATGTCCAGAGTTTTGCCTCATATGTTTTGTCTGTTCCTCACACATTTGTTTTCTTCTGGTGCTTTACTGAATGTTGACATCACTACATTCTACTAACTACAGACAAACAATTGTGTATCAGACTTTATATCCATCAGAAAATATGTACTACTGCAACATCTTTACTTCCAGCAACTGTCTAGGTTTATGTAACCAATATTTAAACTCTCTCCCTATGTTTGGTCCTTTGTTCCCCCCAATCTTTCTGGTTTTGTCCATATTTCTTGCACTAGGAGGTTGGGAGGTATGACATTCTGTGAAAACACCTACAGACTACTACCTCACATACAAATGTGAGTAATTCCACATTAGAACCATCAGTACCATCACCCATGCTTGCTTCCATAGTCCACTGAGCCACACAAGTCAGTAGACAGAGAGGGATCATCCATCACACAATCAACAGCATACATATGTACATTGTTATCCTGTGTGAAGAGAGACATACAATGGGTGAGCACTACCTTTGTTACAGCCCTGAGATTGCCTGGTCCACCGCTATACCATAGCTAATTTTCTGTTAAAGTGGTTATATGGGTACACTGCTATGTTGGTGGTGGGGAAGAGCAGCACATGATCAGATTGGGTAGACTGTAGCCCAAATATCATGTGTGCCCACAGTTTAACATCTCCCTTGCCTGATGTCATGAATATTCCAACTATGAAGCATAGTGAAAATTAAGGAGCACATACTATTGCACTGGGTATCAGTTGTTCCATGTGGATGTTAACTCTGACCAAATAGTCCACTATATTTCTTGCATAACAGCAGCAGATCCATACATACGATACCTTATTATAGTAATCCTTACAATTAGTGTGTAGGTTAGATACTTACTTTGAGCATATAGCAGTTGACAGAACTGTAGTTCAGGGCTGAGTCTTTGTGATGCAAATGGTACACAGCCAATACATGGATAGGTACAGGTTGTGCAGGTTGCTGGCATCAACTATTTTAATATATGTATGTGAGTAGGAGTAAGGTGTCAGTCCCTGGGGCCCTAGGTTGTCAGTGAATGTGCTATGTGTTGTCTCTTAGAATCTCTCTTGAGAATCTGATTGTGGTGTTCCCTGTTGATTGATAGTGTTATGAGTCTTCATATGTTTTTGATATAATCTATACAACAGAGGGATTTTTACTGCAAGCTGCAGATATGTGGGCAGAGCTGAGAAGAATGTATTTTGGAAAAAAATGTTAAATATAACCTTTATCACCATTAGGTGGGACTTGAAATTTAAATGTGGATGCAGTCATATGTAGAGGAAGTTATTAAAATTTCAACAGGATCTTTAGTGCTGGTGACGACTTGCCATTCTGGTGTAACTTATCTTACTTCTGTTGAGTCTAAATGAATATGCCGTCAGTGTTTTGTGATGACTAATAATTTTATTTTTTTTATTTAGTAGGAAGGAAGGAAGAAGGTTCAGGTCTTGCTCTGAGTGTTCCTTGATACTGGAAGGTGAAAGACTGAATGTGTAAAGTACGTCATATACACAGAGGATTATGTATAACTGTGAAAGGTCAAAGTGGAGCCTGTTGATAAAGATTGTGAATTATAATGAAAATCAATTGGAGTCCTAATGCATTCATTTTGGTGAGACTGACAGTAGGTGAGATTTGTAATGCTATTTTGTTGAAGAATCTTCTCTGGGAAATGTAATCATCCAACCAACCCAATTTTTAGGACTCATTACTACAAATGTAGTGGATTTTAAAAAGAGGGTGTGGTGAAACAGATCAAAGGCCTTATTTAGGGTTATGACTGCTGATATGATAAAGATCCTTTTAATCAAATTTGATATTTCATTGGTAAGTGTGCTAGTCAGTCATTGTACTGCAGCTTGCCATCCTGGTCCCTCAACCATAATGTTTATTTTGCACACTATTTGCTAGTTGTGATTAAAGTAAACTCTCAGATAACTGGTACCCATGAGGACTGGTAGGTGCCAGATAAATATTTTCTGGTTGCATGAGAGTTACTATTAAAATAGGCCTGAATAATAATGTCCTTATACTATTTCTTTGGTTTGACTTATTGGGTTTGGGGAGAGAAGGAATTTATTCCTATCTTCCTTTTTAAAACTCTAAAACTCTAAAAATATAAGGTATGGCTCTGCAGGGAAGGGAGGGACAGAAAGTGCAACACATGAAAATTGTACTGCATTTCTTCAATTTATTTTGACAGTTGCTTGAGAGTGCCGGTTGCTTGAGTTCTGGTTAACTGAGAGTTTACTGTATACTATTTTTCTTTTTAATTTTACCTAGAGTGATAAGGCTGTAGATGACCAAAATCATTGCTTTCGTGGAGTTTGGGTGTCTTTGGAATTGGGGTGTCTTCAGCTTATTCCCATGTTTGAGACAATGTTGGTATGACACTGGTAGAGGTTAATGATGTGTTATAGTGAAGAAGCCAGGTAGTCCTTGGTCATTTAGATAAACCAAAGATGAAGACCATCCATCCTCTGTAAAAGATTGCAGGGTGTAAATAATATCTCCTATGCAGGCTATGCTTGGCATACAAGGCATTGTTGGACCCCACTCTCATGGATCTCCTGCATATCCACAAAAAATATTACCAGCATTACCTGTTCTAAACACTTAAACCTTGCATATGATAAAAAGATGACCTGCTGGAAAGACAGGTGTGAATCCCAGAGACTACTCCTTCTCTGGAAAAGGCTCCTCATTAATGTGAAACAGAGTTCCTACCTAACCCACTTGGATGGTTTGATGGGGAAGGGATGGGATGAGGTCATTAAAGTAAGGGAAAGTATTGCTAAACCATATTTTTTGAATGATATTATTAACAGAACATCTTCCAATGAGATGAATTCTCTACGCTATGTGACTACATATAGTAGATGTACCTCTGCAGTTAGCAAGATTATATCAAAGACTTGGGATATTCTGAAAGTGTTACCCGAACTCTCATATTACATCTGACCATCCCTCTTTTGCTTATAAGAACTGTCCTAATTTAAAGAATATGTTATAAAGATATGCAGTTCAATAAAAAGCGACTAGTTTTCCACAGACCTGGTGCTCATCCTTGTTTAAATTGTTCTTGCTGTAATGCAATATGTAATAGCAATATTTGTGTACATCCTGCAACGAAAAAAGAATATAGATTGAAGTGCACAGGTACATTCAATACATCATATCTAGTTTATTTAGTTACATGTAAATGCTGTTCTAGTTTTTATGTGGGGAAGTCAACTAGAAGGTTTAGGGACCATACAACTGAGCATAGATCAGATACTCATAGAGCTGTACTAACTAATGCTCTTGCAAACATATAGTTGAGAATGGTCATCAGCAAGATTTTACATTTAAGGTGATTGTCATCTTGTACAAAACCTTAAGAAGAGGTGATATAAATAATAATTTGGAGCTAAAAGAATATGCTTGGATAATAAGGTTAAGGGGAGACCATGCTCCTGGTATTAACAAAATGTTTACCATCAAACCTTTTCTTAAACAGAAACATCTTTGTTTGAAATGATGTGAACTCTATTGGTTAACTGTTTTTATTCTATGATTGGTTGAGCTCTGTCTTGTGACTATGTTTATTTGTTATTTAAATGTCAACTAATTGTTATGTATTTTATCTGATACTGCACTGAAGAAGGATTGTTATCCAAAAACTTTGTATTTTAATTAAAATTTTGGCATTACTAAGCCATTGTTTTTTTCTTTTTGTATTGCTTTTGTGTCTGAATGGCCAGCTTTATCACGGTACTTTGTTTAACTTCATGGTTTGATGAGTAACAGGAAATGCATCCCTAATTTGGCATCTATGTCTGTAATGGAGGGTTCCTATTAAATGATTTAAGATGCATTCTTTCGAATGGGTCTTGATCGAACTTGAAATCACGAAAAGGCAAAATAGCGAAATGGCATATAAGCAAATTCTTTCCCTGAGAAAGAAATCGCTTGGCCACTTCTGTTACTTTGCCATTTTCATGACTGTAGTGCAATCTCAGAGTTGGTATATTTAAGTAGGGGGGTGTGGGGGGCACAGCCCCCCACTTCAAGGGATGTGGGGAGTAAAGCCCCCACTTTTTGTAATTTTTCAAAAATTATTTTTTTTTTGTGGAACAGTGATTTTTTTTTACCTTGGAAAAAAATTGCTGTTCTAAGCGTTTGAGATTGTAAGCTTTCGCTTACATGGGTTCAATAAATCATCGTTCACTTTTTTAAGCATTTAGTGATTTAACATAGACCCTGTAATGGACACAGGCAGCCTCAAAATGTTTTGTCTCCCAAGCCCCTGCTTACACTTAGCAAAGGTACCTAAACTTGTTAGCAATTTTGGATGCATGGCTAGGTCGTTAGACTAGTACACACCTATTAACCTATGAACTTTTGAACCTTGGATATCTAGTGTGATTTGCTCTTTGAGTTCATAGGTTCATATGTATATTGGCTTATACTAAGCATTCAATCTAGAAGGTCATTAAGAGGCTAAACACTGAACTTTAACTTCCTTTGTCCAAAACAGATTATAGTGGTCAGACCCAGGGTGAATTTATGGTTACCCTTCCATTTGTCTGAATTAGATTTAAACAGAGTGACGTAACTACTTTCTTTTACATGAAGTGGGAGCTTATTCCAAATGCAGGATATCCATTGGGAGAGGTATCTATATTATCAGCATGTCTCCTTGATATTATGATGTAGGATTAAGTCCTTAGACTGGATAATTTTGGTGTTCCAGTTTTAACTAACATACAGGCCAGTCAAGATGGGAGCTCATGCAGCCTTGTAGATCAAGAAGAGATCACCACATAGGAGGTTTATAATAAACAAAATAGATTATTTAGGCACAGTACTTAGCTCGCAAAGCTCATAGCCGGGATTGTTGTTTTCTTCATTTTTTATTTTAGTGAGGGAACTTTTCTTTTCTATTTCTCTGTGGCCAGCATAGTATATATGTGCAACCTGAGATAATGCAGCAATTGTCAAGTACTCAGACAACCTTTTAATCCTTAAAGAAGCTGACACAGTATGCAAGAGATGTACATGCATTGGAGGTAAAAATGTGGCTTACAAGCAAGGTTGTTAAGAACACATGCACAAAAATCCACACTACATCTATTACACAAACCACTCACCACACACATAGATCTTCTTATGCTGAAGCACTTAAAAGTGTTGCCATCAAAAGCCAACACTTGTCCTCAGCAACCACTAAAGCACTCACCGGAAGCAACACCTAACACCACACACAAGTCTTCTCCAAATGATCCCCCAAGAACAAAGTTCATAAGGCAAGCAAACATGTTCCCTATACTGTTTTCGTAGGAGATTCAATTGTATGACATACAGATGTCCAACTCACCAGGATGGACAAGGAGAAGATAATGATTAGTTGTCGATCTGGAGCCAGGATCCACAATATCACACACACACACACACTCAGGTCACTGTACCACAGGTATCAATAAGATTCTATCATAGTCCACGTGGGTGTAAATTACTTGAAATATACCTAACTGGACTATATGAAAAAAGATATTATAGATCTCTTTGAATATGTGTCATAGCCAGGTAAGTGCCTTGCATTGAGCGTATTTCTACCTTCATCAAAGATGATGCCACAGTATGAGCAGAAAAGGACTGATTTTAATAACTGGCTTCATTTCTGGTGTCACTCCAAAGGGATCTGATATTTATCAGCATGGAAAGGCATGGTTAACAAACCAAGTTGCTTTGCCAAGGATGGTCAACACCTGCCCCCCTCCTGAGCTTTCAGATATTAAGTAAAACTTTATCCACCACATTAGAGCCTTGAAAGGCAATGTAAACATTTCAAAACTACTGACATAGCAAAACAACCTCAAAACACCCTTAAGGTGTTACTGCTTAGTGCTAGGAGCCTAAACAAGAAATTCCAGACCCTACAAGCTATTCTCACTCTGGAGAAAGTAAACATCTGTGCTGTTACCAAGACTTGATTTAAAGCTACAGAGAGTACTCTGGCAGTACAAACCTACAATGTCTTCCCCACATTTAGACCAACAGCAGCACAGACAGGGGCTAAAGGTGGAGGTGTCTTGATCTTTGTTGCCAACACATACAACTCCAAATTGTTTAAATAGGATGATACCCTGATGTTCATCTAGCTCTTCATAGACAAGGTTCCTTATGTTGTCATGGCCAGCTGAAGATCACCCTCTATGACCCACAAAGCTCACAACTGTTACTTAGACCTACTAGAGGTACTCACTACCCAACCAAATATTCTGCTTATAAGAGACATTAACCAAACCTCTATAGAATTGGAAATGGACACTGCCTCTTACTCACATGCACAAGATTTCCTGGACTTCATCAGCATGAACATCCTGGACTAGTTAGTGTGCACTCTGACCAGAGGATCAAACATACTGGGGCTAGTACTCACCAACATGGGATAGCAATGTATAACCCCCCTCCCCCCACCCACACCACACCCATGGGTGCTGGAACCATAGAGCTAGGGGGAGGGGGAGCCCCCCCACTTTTATAGATGCAAGACTTGCTGGGAAATATTAATGAAGTGGAGTTTTCACGCTAACGTGGAGTCACTCGCAGAAGTTAAACTAACTAAACTAGCTGTTCTTGTTCACTTATTGCTCTGTGTTACAGAAGTTATGCTGCTGCTGTTCTATTGGTGCTGCCAGAGCCAGAGTCATGCCGGTAAGGAGAGTTTTGTCCTTTCATTTGCAGGAGTTTTGCTGCTCCTGCGCGCGCACGCGCGCGCGCGCGTGTGTGTGTGTGTGTGTGTGTGTGTGTGTGTGTGTGTGTGTGTGTGTGTGTGTGTGTGTGTGTGTGTGTGTGTGTGTGTGTGTGTGTGTGTGTGTGTGTGTGTGTATGTGTGTGTGTGTGAAATTCCCCAGTAAGGTATACCTGATAGGTAGTGTTACTCAGGCTCAAACAAGAGCCTAAATTCTCTACGCATACCACCACTTGTGATTCAGGGAGTTGAGTCCATAGCTCTCGACTGTCCATATTTTCACAGAATATTTGGCTCATGCTTTTGGTCTGTTCCTCTTAAAGTTTGTGTTTTTCTGCTAAATCAGTGAGAACTGAATTCACTAAATAATGATAGCTGTTTAAGTTTCAGTCTTCTTATCTTTCAGGAAACACATGGTAACACAAAACACTTTATTTTAGCAACTTTCAAGATTATACAAGCAATATTTAAAATGTGTCCCTGGTTTTGGGCCTTGCCCCCCCAAATAAATTTTGGATTTTTCCAGATTTCTTGTCCTGTGCAGTTGAGAAATTCATATTAATCTCCAAAAACCTCCTCACAACTCAGTCAAAACCTAAAATAATAGTTCCGCTGACCAGTACAATAAAGGTTGTCCTCCACAAATGTTCCGATAGTATTCCAATAATGAGAACCACGAGCCACAGCCAAGGAAATATTAATAAATAAATAAAAATACCCACATCAAACATAAGAAATGAAAACTGAACAGATTTAGCGCGCTTTCATCTCGTATCTCGAGACTTCCTCAGAATCAACTACAATTCAGTTAGCCATTTGTATAAATACCCATTCATCCCATTTTAATTAATTGTCATAGCAATAAGTTGTCATGACAATAAAATAAAATAAATAAATATGCATGTGTATCTTTTGTAGTCATTCATTCGTTGTCACAACATGTAGTTTAGTATGCATCTCAAGAAAGCTGATGTCACTTTTTTTTTTTTTGAGAAATTCAGTTGATCATCAAGTGGACTTTACAAGGAGCTGAGTGCTTCAGGGGAAGAGAAGTTTAGTGCTACTTATGCTAAGTTGTTTGCATTGTTAGTATCACAATAGGTAGTATACTTGCTTTTGATACAGAAGGCTGTGGGTTCTACTCCCACAGTATGCAGATGGATCACTGATACTGTAGTGTGTTGTACTTTAAAGGGAGTAGATGCTGCAGTCCTATGAATCTCCTTGGAGGAGTTGCCTAGTAACTATGAACCTGTTATCAGTTTGCTATCTATTCTCCATTGCAAAATTACTAGCTCATCATTTTTTAATGTAGCATAGACAATTTATTCTTCAAGGGAAACAGCCACTTTGTTTGTAGATGAAACAATAAAATATAAAGTTGTTTCCTAGCAGCAACCTCTTCATTAGTTACAGATCCCTTTAATGTCGAATTATTTAGATGACTTACTTTTGCAGAGATTTTGCATATGTACTAATATTGGTGGATTGTAATGACAGAAGTTTGAGTGGCCTTTTATGGTTGAACTTTTCTGAAATGGATGGTTTTGTCATTATCGGTTCATATATTTTGTTTCATTGCTTACTAGAAGACTGTTTCAAACTATAAATTTAAAATATATTCTAACAAGTGGTGCTGTATTATACAAGGAATATAATTTAATACAATTGGGTTATACAATCATGAAGGTGAATCAAACAATGTATCCATGTATGCTTGCTCACAGGATGCAGGAGATCAAAACACGGGAAGAGACCAGTCACCAATGTCATACCCCAGGGTTCGGTGCTGAGACTTTTTTTGTTTGACATATACATCCCAAAAGTAAAAGGAAATACCAATGGGCTTTGGCCAACTATGTCTGAGATGACTGCAAGCTAGGAGTAGTTATTGAATCCCCAGATGACCTAACCATCATGCAGGAAGGTTTGTCCCAAACAATAACTGGTGCCAGAATCATGAATTTAAACTAAACTCCAGGAAATACATTATCCAGTGGCAGCTCATGGTATTGGACTGCAGGACTGCAGCCCCCCCCCCCCGCCCAGCTGTTAAAGGAAAAGAAAAAACACTAAAAATAATTTAGAGTGTCCAGAAACTTTGCACATGCATGCAAGAAAAAACATTAAAAGTAATTGTGTCCCAGAACTCCGCGTATGCGTGCTCGGCATTTCCCGAACTACAGATTGGTTAAACAGCAGTCTGGATTGGGAAACAAGGCACCAAAGTGTAGATGCCCCAGAAGTCTATGCAGTTACAACCACATAGACTGGAAGGGAATCGGACTGCAACACCTGCAGGCTGGATATCTGCATGCTATCCAGCCTGTAGGTGCTGCTGCTGATCTCGAGGGACCTAACCTAAGTCTGTAGCTGCTTCTCTCACAGGACTGGGCAATATGGAGGGAGTTATGGAGCTTTTTTCCAGAGGCAAGCAGGACTGTGTCATGGAGTTATGGAACTTTTTCAATGGAGTTTGCGACTTACTGACTATGGAGCTTTGAGTTTGACATTATAACTATGGAGCTTTCCACAGAGTTTGAGAGGCAAGCAAGCTGAAAAGGGTCTGGGACCGCAACGTTGTTTACTGAGTATGGACTTCAGGTAGAGTGTGTGTGTGTGTGTGTGTGTGTGTGTGTGTGTGTGTGTGTGTGTGTGTCTGTGTGTGTGTGTGTGTGTGTGTGTGTGTGTGTGTGTGTGTGTGTGTGTGTGTGTGTGTGTGTGTGTGTGTGTGTGTGTGTGTGTGCGTGTGCGCGTGTGCGTGTGTGTGTGTGTGCGTGTGTGTGTGTGTGTGTGTGTGTGTGTGTGTCTGTGTATGTGCGTGTAAAGTTATCAGCTACCTTTAAGGATAGTATATTTTAACTGCATTAGCAGTGTTTGCGTGCATGTGCAGGACTTGACAAAAGGGGAGTATGTTAGGTTACACATTTCTTTTAAGATTCCCTGGTGGTAAATGCTTACAGCAACTAAAACTCCCACCTCCCCATTCACTTAAATTTTTTAGACCTGCTTGGCTGGTGAGCAGCCACTCACCAGAGTCAACAGGGAAAACAGATAAACAAAAAAACTCAGGGTTTTTGTTAAATACCACCAAGGATTTTAATAGATAACTATCAACACTGAATGTCTATTTTACTACTGCTTACAAAGTTATACCAAAATTATACCATTTAAGTACAAAGTGAAGCAATTATTAGGCATATGTTGTTTTATACAGTCTGTTTATAATTTTAAATGGAGATATGCAATCACGTATTAATTGAACTTGAAGATTTTAATCAATTGTAAATACTGAAGTTTTTTTAATTTGTTTTTATATGTAGTATACTTGAAGTGAATTGCCTTATTCATGCTTAAATATATTTATTGTTTAGTACTAACACATGACATTATAGTAGTCTTAAGACCTGCTGTTGGCTGTTGCAAACCTGTACTTGTTTATAAATTACAAATTTGAACCTGCATATATTTTAGGCAGTAACTGTAACTGTGAGAGTGAATGTGTCTGCAATAACAGAACTTAGTTTGATATAATTTGTGTGGTTGTGCCAAGGTTTCTGGTGTATACTAAGTTATTAGTCTCTAAGGGAGATGTACAATGTAAACCTTAAATAATTAATAAAGGACTTACTGGCTTAAGGATTTTGGTACTCTTGCAGTCAATGTAATGTATATTATCAATCTGATATTATTAAACACTGCCATAAACTGTATAAATTATTACAGCCATCCTTGAAGTCTAAAACAAATGGTGCCACAGATAGCAGTGTATGTCAGTATAAGATGGCTTTGACAACTTGAAGGAGTTCACTGTAGAGAGGCCTGTAAATCAAAAAACTAACAATATTAATTGATAATAAATAATGCGAAATCATGACCGTGATAACAAAAAGCAGGTATATACATTTGCCTGGACAAACCTGGCAACAGGGATATAAATGACAGTCAGAATAGAAGGTATTTGCCGAGAAGTTATAAGAAAGTCCCAAAAATGAAAATATAAAAGACTACTCGAAAGTGAACATATATGCTATTGCTCTAAATGGAAAGGAAACCATATGTATATTGTTAGATATGCATGAGATTTTGAGAAAAGTCAATTTAAGTTCATATGACAAAACCTGATATGAAGTGGTAGCAGAGTATAACGAGAAAGAAACACAAAGTACCACAGAAAGACTACCTCACAAAATCTTTACCCAGCAGTAGCTGCAAAGAAAGGTTTAACCATTTAATAGTTACTGATCCTTTAGACATGGCAGAAATTCAGGATGAGATCACTAAGGAATCTAATTCAGTTGAATCAGTCAAATAAACCTCTGCTGATGGTTAAAGATAGAATATAGAGAGCATTACTGCCCAGACAGCTGTATCAGATACAAAGTCAACAGACACACACAATGCAGAGGGTAACACTATGCAGAATTCTGTTTGCCATAATACAATGGCAAACTCTCACATGTCAGTACATCACATGCAAAGGTATACAATTTAAGTAATGAAACATTTAATAGAAAGACAGATAAGAAAAGGAAGACAAGAGAGAAAGAGGGAACTATTCAAGCAAAACCTAAAAAAAAAAAAAAAAGCACTAAAATTGCCATACATAACTGACACTATCAACTGTCTACGTTTATACAAGAGCAATTTTTAGTACTGTTTGTATGTTCCCCCAATATATTTGGGCTTGTTCAGATTTCCTGCATTAAGAGGTCAAGAGGTACATACAAATAAATCACTTTATAGAATTAGGTATATCCAAACCTCTCAACTGTCCCTGATTTTGGCTCAAAATGTTGCTCTCCCCTTAATAATCCCTCTCTAAAATGGCAATTTTTGGAAGAAAACGTGGAGGGTTTACAATTAATAAATAATTGTAATAATCAGAGTTATAGATTACTTTTATTTCAGAAATGCATGTAGATTCTCTTATTTTGTCAGCTGCTCAACTTAACTGTACTAATATTTAAAAAGTGTCCCTTCTTTGAAAGGTTCCCAGCTGTATTGTGTGGCTATTTTATGATTGCATCACATTTTTGGTCTGTTTTTCATAAAATTGTGTTTCTTTGGCAAATTAGTGCAAATCATTAAAGACTGAAGTTAGAAAATGATGACAGACATTTGAATTTCAGATTTCATACCCTTCAGAAAATTCATACTAATGCAAGACCTACTATTCTATTATCATTCTAAGTTTAAAAGAGCAATATTAAAAAAATTGTCCTTATTTTTGGGCCTTTATCACACTTCTACTTATGGCTTTGTCCAGATTTCTTGCTCTGAGGTTAAGAGGTATTACACATGTGTCAGAGCCATCAAAGTCAGCCAGAGGCATTTCACATTCTCAATTGTGACATACTTGTTGCACCCCATTCCCCCATGCAGTGAATCTGGATGTGTCCATGCAAGGCAAGGAGCAGTTATGCAGTGTAAGTGTGCAGAATATCCCTCCTTCCAAGGTAGACACAAGTACTACAGTGTTTTTTTATCTGTCCTTGATTTTGCAGAATGTTCTGGTTTTCTGTCATATTTTTATACTGTTGATTTATGCTTCTTATTATTCAGAAACTGCATGTTGTTGCAGTGCCTGTTGCTCTCTAAGTAGCAATGTTTAGTGACCATCAGGTAACCTTATCTGAGATTATAAGATGCAAGTAAGCTTTAATAAGCATACTGTTAAAGAATTACCAACATTGAAAGCTTTTTGTTGTTGCCATGCAGAGAATATTTACATAACTAGATAACTTATAAGCCTTAGGTATTGAAATGCATATGACAGTATTTGTAATTAAGGACAGGATTACAGTATTTTCTGAAGCTCACTACTTGTTGGAGACTTGCAGTCATCTTTGCAGGCTTTACCCGTAAACTAAACAGAATGTCAATCTATCATGTGTGGTCCATAACCTGTGCAGTAATCCTTTAAGCAATTTATCTTGAGCTTGTTTCTTGTTGCTATTCATTTTTCACTTTGGTCATGTTTTCCCCGTGAAACAAGTATATAGTTGTTGTCAGGCAGCAGGTCTTTTTTAGATAAGAAACATTTTTACAAGTGGGAATATCACAGAGATTGCTACTTTCAGTGTGTTACTTTGTACTTTTATAAAGCTGAATATAAATTATAATTAGAACTGCAGTGCAAGGAGACGTGGTGTGAGTTGAGTGCTGCTTGCTTTTTACACTTGATTTTGACTGGCATTCCAGTAACATATTTAAAAAGTAATTTATTTTTCATGCCTCACAATCTTTTTGTTTCCATCTAGATATTAAGTAAGCTGTCATGTAGCCAATGCATTGATATATATTTTTTCTTCTGTGCTTCATTTTGTCTTGATTGGACTCTCATAATGATGGTTTGTCACCCAGGGCAGAGTATTTAATTAAAGTCCCAGTTTTTGTGGTTTTGAGCATAACCCCACCCCTTTTGGGTTGGTCACACCCCTTACCCTTGGTCCCACCCATTCAGCTGTCTCCTGCAACCCCCCCCCCTTTAATTTGAAGTCACCAGATGCCACTGACCTTATCATATCCTTTGGGAAGTCATAGTCCAGGGAAGTGCCAAATTGACAATGCCTCCTGAGAACTGACCCAGTTGTTTGGCATTTGGGAACTTGTGTGTATAGTGACCTAACTTTTGACCAACATGTGCCCAGAGTCATAAGAAAGTCTTTCTATATTGCATAGCTTATACACAAAGATCTAAATCTAGATATGTCATTGTCCCCCTTTACAAAGCCCTCATTAGGTCAATTATTTTGTATAATGCCCACGTTGGCATGTATCTGTCTACATCCATGCAACAATTGGAATACCCACAGAAATACCTTACTAAAAGGATACAAGTCCTAAACAATAGGTCTTGCATGGACCAGCTCAAAGATGTATCACTATACTCAGTATCCTACAGAGTGCTTAGAAGTGACGTGTCTGGCTTACAAGGCATCCTCCAACCTAACACAGATGGACCTACTGAACATCAACAAGTCAAATGGCATCAGAAATACTCAGTCCAGGTATCTAAACTGAATGTTGTGGAGAGATGGATATATATCCAGAACAGACTATCCATTCAAGTAAAACAAAGTTTATCCCTGTCCATTTTCAAATGCAACTTGGATCTACGGGTGGGTAACAGAAAATGTTCTCCAGGATTGCCCCTTATGCCACTAATGGATAGAGGCAGTTCCTAAATGCTGCATCCCTTACATGGGTCCTCTCAAATTATCTATAGTGTGATCACATTTATTCTCACTAGGGTTAATATACAATTATCAGCCATGGGATAGGTAAGACCAATCAGGAAATGTTAATTCAGGAAATTGGCTAAGCTTAAAATGTCCTCCAAGTGAATCTATGTTGTGGAAGTAAATAGTTTTAAAAATGTTCACTTTTTAGATCACTAAGTGCCCCTATCACCCTTCACCCCCCCCCCATCTTCAACAGCTTCCATGCCTCTGACCACACCACATGTCATGTCCTCATTGGTGAGGATGGACTACAAAGCTATTTCTCACACAACAAAAATCAACCAGGAAAACCTAAATAAACCAGTAACAGGTTGGAACTATTCTAAAGCAAACTACATCTTATTAAGAGACATTTTGTCAAAATTCACAGCTACCCCCAAACCCATAGAACACAGCTACCTATGCAGGATTATTTAGACACACCTTGTACAAGTATGCAAATGGCTGCATTGAGGTTGCCATACCTACCAGAAGTAAATCCAAATTTAACACCAAAAATAATGTCCATTGGTGGAATCCTTACCTTAACAAGGTATATAACAAAGGAAAAAAAAAAACATGTCCAAAATCAGAAAGAGCAACACCTAAATAGACAACAGGTTCCTGATTTAACTAAACAAGAAACTAAGAGGTCTCATAAAGTCCAACAAGGCTGATTATTATTTCAGGATAGCTTCCCAGGCTAAGAACAATCACAAGACTTTCTTCAGCTATGTCAGGGACTTTAAAGGTAACACTCAGCAGTATGCAGAACTTGTGGTGAAAGGTGCAGCCTTCACTGACCAGGGTGGCATAGGAAATCTACTGGCTGATACATTTATGTCTGACTTCAGCCCCCCCCCCCCACTATCCCTTGTGAAATCCCTTCTATCATATATCCCCCATTACTATCGGCAGGAATAAAATCCTGGAAGTGCCTGCTGAGGCCAAAAACATTGCTTCAATGGGCCTCCACAGTATCTTTGGTTGCCTTCTAAATGGCCTCAAATACAACTTAACAGGACCACTTGAGGCACTTTTTAACTACAGCCTCAAAGCAGATTACGTGCCAGTTGAATGGATGGCCACAATGGTCATCCCACTCTATAAGGGTGGACTATCAACCTACCTTGTGAATTACAGACCCATCAGTCTGACAAGTCTAATATGCAAAGCCGTAGAACACATTTTCATGGAAATGATCAGCAAGAGCATTGGCAACCTACAGACATTGGGCCCATCTCATTTTGGCTTTGTAAAAAGAAGGTATTTGCTATTCGTCCTGGCAGACATCTTCAAGAGGGTCAACAAGGGTATGGATGATGGGAGAACAGTACATACTGCTGACCTTGACTTAGCCAAGGTGTTTGACACAATACACCACACAGGTATTGTTGACAAACTCTTAGAACTAAGCATAAATCCCTACATAATTTGCTGGACTGCTGGCTGACTCACAGATAGGAGCCAAGAAGTCATGATCAGTAAGACCACCTCCACCTGAAGACCACTCACCAGCAGAGACCCCAGGGGTCCATGTTATGCTCACTCCTGCATCTCAGAAGTCAAGGCTAATGTCAAAGGACTCTGGTCCACCAAGATTTCAGATGACTGTAAATTGTAAAATATCATAGATTCACCCATGACACCAGCATCCTACAAGAGGGTCTCATAGAAACTAAGGACTGGTGATAAAGCCACAGATTAATATTCAATGCAAAGAAATGCATTATAGTGCTCTTTGATAAATCATCCACCCAAGTTAATTACTCCATCGATTAAACACCCCTAAGAGCTGATTTAATAGTTAAGGATCTCAGAACATATGTAGATATTATCCTGGTCTTCAAGCAATATGTAGCCAAGATAGTAAGAAAATCATTCTATTAGCCCAACTCATAAATAATAGTATAGCATTCAGGTCCAAGGAAGTTATAGTACCACTCTACTCAGCCTTTATCAGACCCATCACTGAGTACAGTGCTGCCTTTGGCATGTACCTAACCTGGCATCTGCAACAGCTAGAATATCTTCAAAGGTTCCTCACCAGGAAACTCCATGATATGCATACCCTGTCCTACTCAAATTACCATAAGGTTCTATCTCTCTTCTCAGTCTCCTAGAGGTTAGTGAGAGGATATCTATGGCTGGCATATAAGTCATCCTAATATCCAGTTCTGATGGATCTCTTGCACATCTGCAAAACTAACAGCACCAGAAACACTAGATCCAAGGACCTGAACATTGCCTGTGACATAAATAGAACATACTGGAGAGACGAATATGTGTCTCAAAGGATCTCCATGCTATGGAATAAGCTCCCCATCCATGTGAAGCAGAGTTCATCGCTGACTCTGTTCAAACAAAAATCTTGATCATTGGATGAGAAATTGTAAATTCACCACCTCTCTCTCCCCCATGTCTCCAATAGACAGAGGTGAACAGTAGACAAATTAACTCCCAACTAACATGCCCCCCCACCACTGATGCAAACAGGTAACCTGTAAATGGTTCATCTCCCAGGCCCATGCTTACACTTATCAAGCATATCAGAACTTGTCAGAGATTTGAGATGCATGACTAGGCTTAAAAAGGCCCTTGTGGTCATTAGCTTAGTAAACACCTATGAACCGATGAACCAAAAGTTACCTTCTTACTAACATACCCCACCATGTAGGCATCCAAGGTACTTTGTGGCAAAACTGGATTGGTTGCATGGCTAGGCTTATAAAAACTTTGGTGACCGTTAGTCTAGTATAGACCTATGAACCTATAACCTTTGGACAATATGCTTGGAAAGATATGCGCCAATGGGGGACATATATTCTAATATAGACCAAATAATGGAGACTAAAGCAGGGCAATAACTTTCTTGGCATTAGTAATGAACCAGGTTCAAAGATAACATGATGGCAGCTGCTACATATTGTTTGAGGGGGAATTCATTGTCTGTGAACATGCCTGGATTTCTAATAACAGCATCAGTTTTGTGAGGAGTGTCATTTAATTTGTAAGTGTGTGTTGCTCATTTCCCAAGTTTGTTTGAGCAAAGCTTCACCATGCTATACATCTAATTTGATAAATATCCTGGATTTGATACTTGGTTGTCCCTTACTTCTGTTTTAAAGCATTTGTTACTGCACTTGAGCTTAAAGCCAGTTTGTTTTACATTGGAAGGATTTTTTTTGCACTCTGCTGGGAGCAGAGAGCTAAATTCAACTGATCCAAGGTGGAAACTAAGTTCAATACCTTATTGTATTTTCATCTGATTGTCCTGAGGGATAACTTTATAAAAGTCTTTCATCCTGCTTGCATAATGTGCAAACATGGCTCCCCATGCTTGCATATAAGCAAACCTCTCCAGTTTAAAATCCTCTATAGGAAACACTCTCCATAGACTCCCATTATTCACACTTGCTTGAAGAGCTGCCAGTTTGTGCAGAGGATGGTACCACTGCAGGTCATTTAATAGTATACTAATAAAAATTCTCACTTTGACCTTTAAGTCACTTTCCTTTACTACTTCCCATCTAGAAATTGTGTGTTACTTGCCCTACCTAGCATAGGCTTGATTCAGACCTGCTTCCTGCACCCTTGTGGCAGAAGAGTGTAGCTCAGGAGCTATCTGAGTTGGGGATTGCTGGAGAAAGGTTCAGTTTGGTGCTTTCCCATTGGTAGTTGTGTTAAAACTGTTTAAATTTGCCTGTATATAAGCCTTGCGTTTGTGCAGGTGTGCGCTCAGTTTACAGGAATTGCTCAACGTTTAGCAACTTTAGCCAGAGGTCTGGAGTGCATCTACACTGAATTCCAAGGCATCCCCTGAAAAAAAAACCTGAAACATAAGTACATTTTAAGCCTGCACTGCACTTTGTTAACTGTATTTAATTGAATTGCTGCTTCATTTTTGTTGTGTGTGACTAGGTCCTTCCCAAATACCACATTCAGAAAAATTCTGCCACAATGGATGGGCAGTTTCCCATCATTTCTCCTGCAAGTTTTATTGATATGGGGATCTTGAGGCAATGTAGCAATTGCTTCATGTATACTGACAACAATTTACTCCTAAAGCAAACTAACACGCTATGTGAGAGATGCAAATGCACTGTAGAACTGGAGTCAATTCTCTCACATAAAAGCAAATTAGACATCAAACAGGTTGTCAGCTCACAAGCTTCATCTCTCATGCAAATTAAGGTCATGACACATTAACCCACATATCTGGAGGTATTCACTAAAAGCCTACAAAAAGAACAGATACCTCCCAAACGCACACCACCCACACTCAGCACTAAGCATAAAGAAACCACTATACATATCGACACACACATCTCTGTCTCAAAAACAAGCCCCTAAGGCAAAACACATCAAATGTTTTGGTCACAGACAACTCCATAGTGAGACACACAGATGTCCCTCACCAGACTGGACAAGGAGAAGGTCATGGTCAGCTGCCTATCAGGTGCCAGGATCCAATAAATCATTTATAAACTCAAGTCACTCAACAAGTACCGTTATGACTCTGTCATAGTCCTTGTTGGAGTGAATGGCTTGAGATGTACCTCTCTGGACTATATGAAGAGAGGCATGATGGAACTCTCTGATTATGTGTCCAGACAGACATGTCTCTAGTGCTAAGCAGTACCCTACCCTTACCCAGGATGATACCACAATATAAACAAAAAAATTATTGACTTCAACAATTGGCTCCACTTCTGGTATCAGGCCAGGGGCAATCCAGTATCTGTCAGCTCGGGAGGAAATGGTAGATAGACATCACTGCTTTGTTAGAGATAGTCTGCACCTGCCCCCCCCCCCCCATGCTTTTGGATACTGGCAAAGGCCCTTGCTTCACTCATAGTGCCTTTTTTAGGCAATGTCAAAACAGCAAATTTTCCAACATAACAAAATCTACTTGAGAGAGACTCAGGATTGTGCTGCTTAATGATAGGAGTTTAAACATGAAACTGCACTCCTTGGAAGCACTTCTCATAGATTTGGTGCAAACTTCAGCCCCATGTCCCCACCAGCCATACTCCAAAGTATACCTGACACCAGTCATCTGCCTAGTATCTCTAGAGGTCAGGTCGTATCTTCACTCTCCAAGTCCAAAAACACAGCCTCAGTGGGAAGAGATAATATCCCAGATTGCTTATTAAGTAATTTAAAACAGGACATAGTGGACCCACTTGACATTCCCTTTAATCATAGCATGAGGACTGGCTTTGTTACAGCAGAGTGGAGAATAGCAACAGTAATCTCCTAGCACAAAGGGAGGCTATCAACCAACCCTGGGAAATATAGACACATAAGCCTAACTAGCCTCATCTGCAAGGCCATGGAAAGAATCATCATGGACTTTATCAACAAGGACATAGGTGAACTTCAAACTCTAGACCCAACCATGTTTGGCTTTGTTAAGGGTAACTCATGCTTATTAAACCATGTAGACTTCTTCAAGAAAGTCACCAAAGCCCAGGATGAAAGTAAGACAGTGCATACTGCCTATCTTGACCTAGGCAAGGCTTTTGACACAATCCCCCACTCAGGTATCATTAAGAATCTCTCCCAACTGGGGATTAACCCTTACATCACTATATGATTAGCCAATTGGCTCACCAACAGAACACATACTGTCAAAGTTGGTGACTCCACCTCTACCAGTAGACCCATCACCAGTGGCGTACCATTAAGATCTGTGCACAGCCCTTTACTGTTGTGAGATCAATTGGCTTACCAAGTTTGCTGATGATTGCAAATTGGTTGCAATCACTGAGTCCCTCAATGATGTTAACATATTACAGGAGGGGCTAAAACTGACAAATGAATGGTGTCAAAGCCACGGTCTAAAACTAAACAGAAAAAAGTGCATTATTATCCCCTGCTAATTATAATATTGGCAGCACCTCCCTCTCAAATTCAAACCCAGTGGTGTAAGATCTTGGAACACAGGTAGATAACAATCTGAATTTGGACCACCAAGTTTCCACAGTGGTAAGGAAAGCCTTCTACATTGCACATCTTATTATTAAGGGAATCGCATCCAGGTCTAAGGATGTTATAACTCCACTGTACTCAACCCTCACTGGACCGTTAATTCAGTACAATGCTCCCTTCTGCATGTATCTCACCAGACATTCTATACACTTGCAGCAGCTGGAGAGACCACAAAGGTTTCTCAGCAAAAAAATACAGTTTCTCCAAACCATGACTTTTGTGGATAGACTGAAAACCCTGACACTGTATGCTGTATCATATAAGCTGCTGAGAGGCCACTTGTGACTGGCCTACAGGGCAGATCTTACTCTGCCCTGATGGATATGCTGCACATCCTCAAGTCAAATAGCACAAGAGTCATTTGCTCTAGGGATCTTAAACTAGCCTGCAACGTTAGCAGAACATGCTGGAGAGACAGCTATGTCTCCCATAGATTGCAGCTACTCTGGTATAAACTTCCAGTTTATATGAAGCAGAGCTCCTCACTGACCCTATTCAAGTGCAGTCTGGACAAATGGATAGGAGACTGCAAATTCACCCTGGTGGTGGCACCCATTTCCATCATGGACAGGGATAGTTGGTGTTTATCATAGACTCGCTCTGCAAATTATGTCCTTCTAACCAAGGACAACTGAGGCAATGCTGGATTAATATGGCTAGGCTTGTAAAGGCTCTAGAGCTGCTAGCCTAGTAACCTCTTATGAATTTATGAACTTATAATTCTGGGAGATTTTTAACTATCCACTCATACATAGGGAAACATACATCCTCAGACAGACTAGCCCCAAAATTTCTGGACTTTGTAAACATGAATGTACTGGAATAACTAGTTAAAACTCCTGTAGGTGAAAACAGCATCCTCAACTGGATCCTCACAGATATGCTGAGTCGCTGTACCCACATCCCAACTTGTATATCATCTTCTCTATTAAGGTCAGACCACAAAATGGTATCTTATGAAACTATACAGGAACAGTGACCCCCTTCAAACTCTAGGCTGTATAAAAATTATTCAAAATCAATCTATCTACTATTGACATTAGCTGCCTATGCGGAATCCTTTTCCCAGGCATTCTCCTACCAGTTCAACCATTGCATAAAGGCAGCTGCTCTGACTCAAAAGAAGCAAAACAAAATCTCCAACTATAAACCACCTTGGTGGACACTAGTCACACAAGTAGTACAATAAGGTGAAAAAATCATGGCTAAACATAGTTAACATAACAAAAACACAATCATAAATCTTAACAAGCAGATGTTGAGTTGGAGCTGTGGTAGAGCTGTGCAGTTTAGTAGGGTTAGGTAGTGGAAGAGCTAGATAATTCAGTGGGTTTGGTCTAGTGGGAGTTAGAGCACTTGCTCTTCAGATAAAGTGACACAGAGAAAGTGTGTATTATGAGCTAGTATCCCATGAGCCCTTGCAATAGGTCCTGATTTTAAGTGTTCTTGAAATATTAATTTCTTGAAAGCTTTATTATTAATTTTTATTATTAAGCAGACAGTTGGGCCTTGAGGTTTTAAAACTTTATGGCTTATTTGAAAAAAAAAGTAGAAATGAATATTCAGTACAGAGAAGATAGGAAAAACGGAAGCACCTACCAGTGTTGAATGAGCAGATTCTGATGGTATGTTGCTTTTAGCTACATGATATAATTATTATATTTTAATCCTGTGCAGAAGTAGCAGTAACCAACTCTTTAGACTTCATTTCTTACAGATTGATAGCTGAAGATTAAATGGCATTTGAAATACTGGAGCAGGTAACCTACAGGTGAACGAAGATAGAATGCATGTGCTTCAGTTGATAGAGGTTCAACCAATCAATGAGTGGAGTTCGGCCACAGGAAATCATTGTCAGTGAGTTATGCTGCAAGTGATTCCCTCTTTTTTTGAGTTGATGTGACAGAGCTAGTATATGCAAGTTTGGGGTGTATGGAAGGCTTACCCCTACATCAAGGGGTGCAAGGGGGTTTGCCCAACCTGCAAAAATACTCAAAAGGGGTTTTTCAGCAGTTTTTTGGGGCCAATGCAGTTCAGGGATTCTGATCCTTGGTGCATTTTCACTTTCATGCAAACATAGTGGAAGCTACTGGCATAATATAAGTATTTGCATGAAATTTGAAATTAGACTTTAAAATATAAGATCTCATTAATTTTGATACTGTGATCTGCTAATAATCATTTGTGTGACCTACCTTTGTCTCCGGTACAAGAGGCAATAAATATTAAGGAAAACTGCTGGCAGCATTTGTCTCAGGTTGAATTATCATCTTTATCTACCATATTTTCATTACTAGTGGATAATTATATACAATACATTTTATGAAAATAGATAAACAGGGCATGGCTAGGTTTTCAAATTCTTACAACATAAAAAATCAAATTATTCATAGCATACCTGCCATCTATAAAGTTTTTTTTTTTGGTAAATCACCAGCAATTAGTCAGTAATTTCACGCAGAATGAATTTTTAACTCCTTTATTGTAATAGATAAAAGCTTGCATAATGCTAGAAAAGTATATCTGTTGTGTATCTGCAACAACTTTTCAGATATGTATTGCTGTTTAGCAATAAAATATGCATATGCCTAGTCAGTATAAAACAGAATGGGTACCTGTCATGAGAAAAAAATGTGACTTAACTTTTGTAAATGCTATGAATACATGCCATATGTTCATAATTATATTAATAACTTAAACCAGAAGGTGTTTACAAGGTACTCCATCCTTTCAAATGAAAGTACTCACAATGCTGTAAAAACTTAGCACTGCCTAGGTAATACTGTTTTTTTAGAAATTTACATTTATTTGTCCATACTGTGTGCACATATCTTTGCAAATCATAATTATGTCAATATCTCAAAAACTGAATGGCAGTTAAAAAAACTGTCATGCCGCATATTAAATTTTACAACTGCGTGAACAAAAGACACAGTGATAGTTGGGGCCTTTTGTCACAATCAGCAATATATTAATAGTTGTCTGCACCATTATAATACAATTTATATATTATCTAATTACTTTTTCAGTATAGAAATCATCATTATGTCTGGCTGAGATATTAATATCACAGTTGTGAAAAGGGATGTGTGTTGAAGGATTGTTGCATTTTAACTTTTTTGTAATCTTTATATTTTTTGAGATATAAATATTCATTTACAGTTAGGTAAAACATTTTTTTCTTGGGAAATTTGGTCAGACCAAAACTTTCCAGACAGGAAGTCTGCAGGTGTGAGGAAGTGTGAAACTCCACTCTGGCTAAGTGTTAATAAGTTCATTTAATAGTGAATAACAGTAATATTTAAAAACTGGCTTTTAATTGGCCCCACATTGTTTTTGGCTTTGTTCAGAATTTTTGAGGATAGAAGTTAAGAGGTATGGTGCATAGTCACAGTTTATTTTCAACAGTCTGCATAGATCCATCTATGTTTTAAACCCTTAGCTTAATTTTATTTTGCACTAATGGTCATGGATGCTTTTAAGGAGGAGTCAGTGATAAATAAAATAAATAATCCCAACCATATGTTACTAATACTGCCTTAACATAGAACTTAGATAGTGTAAACACATGGCCAGTTTTTGTTGATTATGCAGAGCTTAGGCTTCTTATAATATAAGGTGACAAAGAAAAAATATGTAAGCCTCTCCAGAGAGAAAAAATAATAAATATATATGTATATGTGTGTGTGTAAATAAAATTCAGCATGATCACAGAACCTTGAAAAGGAAATTGGCTTAGGGCAGATAGGGGAAAGGGCTTAAGTGAGGAAGCCTCCCTGAGACCTGTATTGAAATCCAGGCATTTGAGAGTTTACTAGTGTAACTTTTTTGTTGTGTTGTCTCCAACATCTATAAGATTGTTCCATACTGTTATATGCATGTGTACTTAGGTCTTTGAGTTTAATATGTGTTTTTATGGCCATTTTCCTGAAGTATGTGTTTTTAATTCTAAAAGCCTTGTTAATAGGAGCAGCCTACTGATTTTTTTATTCTGTAATCTATTTTATTTTTATTTTATAAATGTTTGATGACCGGGGAAGTTCACTGGGCCAAGAAGAGCCCATTTTCAGTGGAGGCCAGAGGAGAAAAGCTCCACAATAATTGCAAGTTACATTTCATGTTACAAAAGGATATAGTTCATACAGCTAATTAAAGATTTACAGGTAAGCTCCATGACATTTGCAATTGGCTTGTCACAACGTTACAAAAATAAAAAGACATAATTCAATACAGAAATTTCAGCATTTACATAAAGTGAATATTTTTGTTATAAACGCAATTGCAGGTTTAACATTTCAAAATATATAACTACTAGCCATTAGTAGGTTAGGAAAATATTATGCATGGAGAAGGTAATAGTATAATTGAGACTGGAGAATATAATACACTAGATATTAGAGAGAAAATTAGTTTTTGGTAGGGGAGGGATTGTTTAGGGTGGGATGAAGTAATAGTAGAGGTAGTTGGATGAGTCAGTGCAAGGTGGAATGGGGGGGTTAAGTTGGAGCGTGGCAAGGGCATTCCCATTTGGAAGAAAGATGAGAGATTAGCTGAGATTTGAAAGTTGTATGGTTAGGTAGGTTGCATAGGTGTGTGAGGAGAGAGTTTCCCTGTTTAGCTAAGAAGTGGGACAGCAGTAGATGGCCAGGAGTTCATGCAGGCTTGTGGACCTGAAGGAGATTTTGTTTTTTGGATCTGTGTGAGCAGTTGGGAATGTAAGGTTTTAAGGAAGCAGTGAGAGCTGGGCAGTTGGCAGGTTTAAAGATGAGCTTGTGGGAAATGGTGAATTTTAGGTAACTAAGGTAGTTGGGTAGTACAAGCCAGTTGAGGGTGAGGAGGAAGTGGCAATGGTGGGATGAGTTTTTTGAATTGGTTGCAAATTTGGAGATCTTGTGGTAGCAGGATTCAGGTTTGGACCGAAGGCCAAGATGGAGATTGGTGAAAAGAGAGGTACTATACAAAAGGGAGGGGAGTAGGAAGGTGGATGCTAGAGTTTGATGGGTAGAAGGGCTTAAGAAGTGGTTGTGCCTGTAGAGGAGACCTAACTTTTGGTGGGTCTTCTTGATTGCGGAGCGGATGTGGGTGTCAAATTTTAGTTTTTCATCAATAATGATTCCAAGAAGCTTGGTGTTGGGAAATATTTCAAGGAGGGTGTTGTTTTGGGTCTGTATGGTGAATGTGGATTTGTCAATGGAGATTTTGGTAGGGGAAAAAAACATTAGTTTGGTTTTATTTGCATTTAGTGCCAGATGGTTAGACTTCATCCAGGTTTCTGTTTTGGAGAAGGCTCGCTGGGTTTTTGCTAGGTGCTTGGAGGGGTAGAAGGCTGAGCAGATGATTGTTGAGTCATCTGCATATTGGATGATAGATGAGTCTGGGATGGATTGGTGAAAGTTGTTAATGAATAAGTTAAAGAGAAGAGGGCCAAGAACAGAATCTTGTGGGACTGGGATTGATTTTATTAGGATATCTATACTGGAGGAATGGGGCTTGTTTTATTTTGGTCTGAAGAAGCTGATGGTGAAAGCGCTTACCTTTTATGTGCACCTGTTTATCTGAATAAACGTACTTCCAGTATCTATAGTCCTTTGTGCTTGTGTCTGTTATGTTGTCTATTTGTTGGATTTATTTATGGTGTGGTTTTCATTTAGAGTACATTGTGTTGCAGCAAACTCATATTTAAATAAAGGTTCAAAACTTCAAACACAGTGTACTGGAAGCATGTTACAACATCTAATGGTAAACAGAAAAGACATACATTTAGGCAAATCATTTTTTTCCATATGAATGTATGGGTTCATGTCATATTACTGAATTTTGGAAACTCAAAATTCATATGGTCAAGACCATCTCCAGGATTCATGAAGGTGAATTCACCATGCAGGGGCAGTGTAGGCGCTCCTACACGGAATATGGCCGCCGAGCGATCCAGGAACATGCTGTTTTGACATGCACGAGCCTGCCTATACTGTTCCTGTACGGAAAGGCCTGCAGTGTGATAATCAGCTCATTTGCTGGAGAACACCATGCAAATGAGCTGAATGAGTTATTCAGGAAGTAGGCAGGTCTCCGTTCAGGAACAGTGTAGGGTGCAGAAATGAATTTGGCTACTAGCCGAATACATTTCTGCAAAATAGAAAATGGAGGCATGACAGCCTTAAAGAAAGTATGTAGTCCCTTAATTAGGCATGCCAATGGCCAAATACATGGCCATTTGTATGAAAAATAGTTTACTTTTGGTAAAATAAAAGTTTTTTTTGGCCAATCTCGGCCGTTTAAGCATAGGGCAGCAGAGCTCAAACGGGATCGTGCCAAAAATACCAAAAAAAAAGGGAAAAAATCAAGTTTGAGAGAAATCTGCATTTTGCCATAATAGTCAATGGCATGCAGAATGAAAACAATACCAGGGAACAGTGGTTGCTAAGGGGAAAGGCTCAGTGTAAGTATAATAACTCAGGAGTAAGGCAGTGGGGTATGCAAATTAGGGGATTAATACTGAATCACAAATTTCTTCTGTCAGACTGCACCTAACCGTGTAGGCGCTCCAACACCATGGTGTAGACATTTGGAGCAGCTAGCATGAAAAGGGTGTGTGTCATGAATGCTGTAAGCACATTGCAGCTCAGTGGCTCATGTTTGCCCCTAGCTAAGCACAGCTAAGGAAGGGTGTGCGTCCGAGGCTGTATATCCCTATTCCATGAAATGCAGAGCATGTTTGTGTCTAGGAAGGGCCAGTTCTGCTTAAATTAGCTAAAAGGGTGTGAGTGGCATGCACCTGGGCTAAAAAAAAAAAACACAGGGGATAGTAGTACTGTTTACATTTGAGCACCAGGAATGTTCAGCGGACATTAGGGCTTAAACTGGGAGTAAATGGGAAGGGGAAACTGCAGAAGGAAGGCAATCAAGGAAAACAAGCATTGCTGGCAGGTGGAATGCCAATTACACAGGCAGCAGCCCAGCACACTACTGTAAACTATACAAACACCTTTCAGTCTGTTTTTTTTCCCACAAACTCTACTCCACTGGTGTACACATTTGGGGGAATTTTAAACTGACAAAACTAACAAAACATGTTAGAGGCTGCTGTTGCTTTAATCTATCAGCATGTACTAGAGACTGAGGGTGGTGAGAAAGAAAATGCTGGCAACCAACTCAGACTGAAGAAGAGGAGAAGAGTGTTCAGACCCAGGGTAACCTACCAAGGGCTACATGATCTGGAGATAGTACAGCGATACAGGGTGGAAAGGGGCATACTTCAGTAACTTGTTGAGCTCTGCCGGCCTCATCTCAGAGTCAGAGCCAACAGAGGCGAACCTATCCCAGTGGATACCAAGGTATGTGTAGCCTTAAGAATACTAGCTACAGGTACTTTCCAAAGACCAACTGGGGATATCATGGGGGTCTCACAGGCATCTGCATTCAGGATATTCCACCAGTTCCTGGATGCCATGCGACCACATGCCGCTGAGTACATTCACTTCCCCAGCACCCATGAGGAGAGGAACAGCAATAGGAATCTCTTCCACCATGTAGCAGACTACCCAGAGGTACTGGGTACCAAAGACTGCATGCATATCCACATTAAAGCACCATCTGGTGAATGTGGTAGGGTCTAAATAAACTGCAAGGGCTTCCTATCCATCAAGTACCAGGACATGTGCAATGCCCAGGGCATTATCATGAATGTGTGTGCTGGCAGCCCTGGAAGCTATCACGACTTCCACATCTGGCATTCATCACAGCTGTACCAGGTGTTTGTCAGTGGAGACATCCCATATGGCCATCTGGTGGGGGATGCTGGCTAAGCACACCCACACAAGAATGCTATAATGAGGCACATGCACAAACCAGGATCATTATAGAGCATGTGTTTGGGATGCTCAAGTCATGGTTCCGCTGCCATGACATATCCTGTGGAGCCTTGCAGTACTCTCCAACCACATGTGCACACATGTTCATAGTATGTGCCATGCTACACAATATGATCTTGTGGAAACAGCAGCAGTAGGAACAAAATTGGGAAGGGCCACACAACCCCACCACCATTGCCAAGGCCTCCACAGGCACAGAGTGACTCGGAGGAGGAACATCCTGAGCCTGCCCCTGTAGGCAGATGGAGGCATGCCTAGTATGCCCTGGCCTTGGCAAAGAGGCAATGCATAGTACATACACTGACCCTATAGGGCCCCAAGGACTGATCTCTCTCTCTGACTCACACACACAGTAAAATGGATGCCAAACATCACACCACCTATAAGTGACCATGTATAGGCAGTGTATTGCATGCATCCGACATAGTCAGCCCTCAAGCACCACCTTCACATCAGCTGCAGGTGCAAGCAAGGTAAGCCAGACTCTGTAACAAAATAAACTAATGGAGTGAAATTTTCTGATACCATATTTATGGTATTGCTCAAGCATGTAAGGGAATGGGGTGGCTAACTGAGATAGCAGCAGACAACTGACAGCTCTGTGAGACAGCAGGATGTGTATCCCCAGTACTGCCCTACCCACACCACGCAGTACCACCCTAGTTGACAAATACCACTGCAGTATATGTGGTGAGCAAAACAACTGGAGGGGTCATAGGTCACATGCATGGATGTCAAAGTGGAAGTCCCATGCTCAGTACCAACCCAGACAGCAGATTAGCTGTAGGAAACCTACAAAAATGCCTGGCAAAATCCCCCACATGGTGACATCCATGAAATCCCCACCCACAGACCTTTACACAGTGATATCACATCAGGTCTGGCAGTGGCAGTATGGCTTTGAAAGGTAAGAAGTCTGAAACTACAAATGTCTATTGACAGAACAATCTGACCTGTGGTTGATACTTTTATGCCTGTAGTCTGAAAAAAATGTTACATGGGACCAAAATATTAAGCAAATATCAGCACAGTCTGTGCAGATATGTATCATGTACAGTTGTGTCACCCCCCCTCATAGTTACATCGAAATGCAGTAACATGTTCCTAGACTTAAGCAGCATCCAGCTGTCATGTAGAGTGATGGCACAATAGTAACAGAAAGCAGTTTTCAGTAACACCCACAGTCAACGTACTGGTGCCATCCCAGGTGTGTCTCCTGCCGGCAACCTGGGAACATATGATAATCAAAATGCACTGCCCTGCTACAGATGGCCTGCATATGTCACACCTGGCCTACAGGCCTCTGACAAATGCCTATGCCTCACCCACAGTGCCCTTTAAGGATGGCCATTGGGTCCATAATACCAACATAACACAGTCCACAAAACGCAAAGAAAGGCCATGCTGAGAACTGCTAGGAGCAAACCTGCCAGCCTCAGGGAGCCAGAAATTGGAACAAAGTCATGAATAATGGGGTGATGAAGGTCCAAAGCGAAGGACACCTGTGAAATATTGCTCTAATAAGTTGATGGAATGATTTGTAGTGGCATGGAATGTCTGATGGGTATGAAACTGCAATGTCAACTGTCAGTAATATCTGACTTCAACTCTGAGTGACTTTGAAAACACATTTTCTAGAAAACCACACTTATTTGGGTAACCAACAAGACATATGAGACATGGATGTGGACATTCCGTGATACTCTGTACAGTCAACAGGCAGGGCTAGGAGTTTAAATTTGGGAATGTACTCACTGCAGGCAGGCCTAACCCTGGAAGATGGTGACATATCTGCACCCACAGAACCCTGGGCCACAGCCATGGGGAGTAACACATCCCTCTCTGATCACTCATACTATGCAACATCCTGACCCCAACATGTGGCCATCCAAGCAAAATGAGGTGGCCCATACATATATGTGTGACAAACACACACCTCCAGGCTGGTCAAGCAGTCTGACACACACAAGACCCTCCAAGTGCAGTGAACCATTGAGGAGAACCCAATGAAAAGTACTGATAGCTATAGAAAAACATATCTGCCCAGGACACACATACCACACATATCCTATCCCCTACAAATCTATCTGGAGTCTGTCTGTCACCCTGATCCTGTCTGATTTATATTACCCAACTGTGGACTGGAAATTGTACCAGGCCAGAGCATAAATGCACAAAGCTCCACCATTGTAATATATCACCAAGGTACTGCACCATTTCCACAGAACCAGCAGCCAAAGGATTGTAGGCACACCCATCAACAAACTGGATTGTGCAAGAATGCATAGCATTTGGCCCACAAACCTGGTATGATCTGAGGAGTTATGTCATGTGGTACTGAAACTATACATGACAATGTCAAATGGCATATATGACAGATGTCTACTAAAGCAAGCCCTGTAACCCTAGCAACCCATACATGACTGAGAGAAATTGTCACAATCACTGTATGGCCATTGTCCCCACATTTTGATAAGCTATCTCCAGATATCCTGCACCAACAGGTTGAGAGGAATGGCTGTAGCACAAAAAAAGCCAAACTGGAGTACAGCAATCCCTGGAAAGGAGTCTCACATGTACTATAGAAGGACACACTGGGCATGCTTATACACTTAGAGAAATGTCAGTAGGATCTAGGAATGAACAGGCCTTCCTCACCAAGTGCACTTCCCATTGCCCCACATTAGCAGTCCTGAAGATGTCTGTCACCATAGAAGTTAGTTTTGTAAAATCCAACCCCATAAGCTCTGTGGTATATGCGATAACTGGATAACACTGTAGTACAGATAACTAATTAGGTAAGAGTTCTAATCTCAGTCCTGGCAAATGTAAAAGTGTGTGTGTGTTCATAACTAAAACCTTTTGGGTTCATTCAAACCCAGTACACTTCCCCTTTCCCTACTTTAGCAGTCCTGCAGATATCAGTCATTTTAAAAGTGCCTTCCGTCAGGCTGCAGTCCCATAAGATCTGTGGTGGATGTGATAACTGCATAATGTGATAGTACAAACATCTAGTTAGGTAGGAGTTCTAATCTCAGTCATGGTAAATGTAAAAGTGTGTGTGTGTGTGTGTGTGTGTGTGTGTGTGTGTGTGTGTGTGTGTGTGTGTGTTTACAACAAAACAATTTGGGTCCATTCAACCCAGTACACTTCCCCTTTCCCTACTTTAGCAGTCCTACAGATATCAGGCATCTTAGAAGTGCCTTCCATCAGGCTGCAGCCCCATAGGCTCTGTGGCATGTGCAATAGCTGTGTAACACTGTAGTACTAATAACTAGTTAGGTAGGAGTTTTATTCTCAGTCCTGGAAAAAATGTAGAAGAGTGAGTGCATGTGTGATAGTTGTGTGTGCAAGACAGAGTGAGTTGTGTTTGTTTATAGGTGAAACAGTTTTATGCCATTCCCACCAACAACACTTCACACTGCCCCACCTTATCAGTCCAGATGATGTCAGTCCCTTATCAGCAACTTTGGCCAGTTGTCAGCCCTGTAAGCTCAGTAGTACATGTGATAAATGTTTAACACTATAGTACAAATGATTAGTTTGGCAGGGGTTCTACTCTTGTATTTGTGTGTGTTTGGGTATGTATGTTTGTAAGCAGAAGTATTTTGATATGTTTCCCATCCACTACCCTACTTTATCAGTCCTGCTCATGTCATTTGCCACATCAGCACCTTTGGCCAACTCTCAGCCCAGTAAGCTCTGTAGCATATGTGGTAATTGTGTAACACTATGGTACAAATGACTAGTTAGGTAAGGGTTCTTTTCTCACATCTGACAAGTGTACGTGTGTCTGTTTGTAGGATGAAGTATTTTGATAAGTTTAACACCCATTGCTCTACTTTATCAGTCCTGCTGATGTCATTCCATCTATAGTTTTACAAGTGTGTCGTAGGCTAATGGCTGAGGAGACTTAACAAGCCTAGCACATAGAAGGGCCCTGCCATTGTGCCACCCAATGTTACTTCCCAATGCATGTATCAAGTATAGCCACTGCAATGATCCTTGGGTTGAACTGTCCATTGCTCACCCACTCATCAAGATTTCTCTGGAACAGGGTCAGCTAGGTGCTCTGCATGACATGTATGGGAGGTGTATTCCAGGGCATGTGCAGTCTCTTGGTGAGGGACCTGTTCCACCAGCATGTCATGGTGATTGTGGTACTGGGTTAGAGGTCTCTGCAGTAGGTGTTGTGGATGGATTTATATGTAGCATTTCTAAACCAGCTGAGTCAGACATGGCTTTGTAAGTCAAGCACAGATAGCTGCTAATTAGGTGATATGACACAGAGAATTGCTTGGGTCTTCTGAGTCTGTCTGTGTATTATGTGTGTTTAATGCCTAGGAGCCCCTTTGTGAGGTACTTCTTTGGCTTCTCCAGCTGTAGGAGGTGCCCAGTGAGGTACATGGCAAATGGGCCATAATACTTGGGGAGTGGTCTAATGAGGGAATAGTAGACAGAGATCATTACCTCTGTCTTCCTGGATGCAAAAATATTTGGCAATGCAATGTGCCATATAGAAGAGCTTCCTGACCACAGTGGCAATGTGGTGGTTGAAGGAGAAATTGCTGTCAACCTGTGTCTCCAGATCTCTTATAATGTCTACAGTGTTCACTCGGCTCCCATTGATGTGGTACTTACTGGGAAGTGAGTGTTTTATGAAAGGGGATGATGATGCATTTTGTGGTGTTAAACTTCTGGCCATGGTTTCCACACCACTCATTGGTCTCAGTGAAGCCTTTCTGTAGGATTTCTGCATCACTTGTGGAGTTCATGACAGCTCCCAGCTTTAAGTCTTCTGTGAACTTGGTCAGCCAGAGTTCATCTGTGTTGGGCTGGACTCCTGAGAAGAAGATGCTGGACAGGACACTACCCAGTACTGATCCCTGTGGGACTCCACTTGTGACTGTTTGCCAGTCTGACTTGGAGTTTGCCACTGCCACACTGTGTGTTCTGTGAACCAGTTTGCAAACCACCCACTGATATTGGGGTTGATGTATAGTTTGTTGAGTTTATCAATAAACCCTGACTGAGGAATGGTTTCAGAAGCCATGGCCAGATTGAGGTAGGCTGTATGCAGTGCCTTTCTGTCATACACAGCCCTGGCGACTCACTAAAATATGTCAAACAGGTTGATCAGGTAAGATATGCCATTCACAAAGCCAAACTGTGTTGGGTCCAGAGTTAGGAGATCACTCATATCTTGGTCAATCAGGTCCCTGATGATGTGGTCCATACCCGTACATAGAAGACTTGTCAGGCTAAGGGCCAAATAATCCCCAGGGTCTGTAGATGCTATTCCTTTATGGAGATGGGTGACTGTAGCAGTGTGACATTTTGGAAGGCCAAAGCCTGAGATGAGGCTCTGACTGACCATGGTACACAGATGTGGTGCCAGGTCTCTTTGTATATCATGTAGAACACAGCCATGGGTATGTTGGGGTCCCATGGAAGCTGTATTCTTGCCTGTGGACAATGCAGGTCTAACCTGGCCTGCAGTAATGCTGGGTACCTGACATTCATCTGCCATTGTGATTGTCCCCTTGGGGAGGGGGCAGGGGTATGACTGGCATTGAATGTGTTGGCAAGACTGTGGCCAATATCTTTTGTCTCAGGATAGGAATTAGCATTGTGCAGTAACTCACAGCACTTGTGGTTATTGCTGTGGAGGTTGTTGATATAACTATCAAAGGCTTTTGTGATTTTTGTCAGTGTCTGCTGCAATTCTGCCTTCATAGCTGTCTGTAGGTGATTCCATGAGGTATCCCAAGTTGTGTTTGAGGCTAATAAGGGGATTCACCATTCTTGGAACACCACCTTTTTCTGCAACAGCGTCCTTCTTCTGTTGTACACTTTAGTAATGGCAGGGGACCATCACATTGGCTTCCAGTGTTTGGAGGACAGTGTCTAAGTTCTATTGGCTATGGCTAGTAACATGCATCCATGTAGATGTTTGTGCAGTGCATATGTGTATGATGTGACAATCATGCAGCTATTTCCTACTGGCATGGGTGCAGTGAAGTCATCCACCCCTGTTTTTATGACTGCAAAGTCACCATTGGAGAGGTTTTGCAAGGTGGTTACTTTTGTGGGGGGGGGTGAGATGCTGAGCTCCATATTGATTACATCATGTTTGGATCTGACCAGGTAGGAATTGAAAACTGTGGTTGAGCAAAAGTCCCATATTTAAGTAATCAACACAGGTCACAGTTGTTGCATCCTCTACTGGGGGGTCAGTATGTGTCGTTCCATGGCATTGGAACTGATGAATTCCATGAAGCATCTGGGCCAGTGTACTGGTGCTTGACTACTTTTCCCAGGTGATAGATGGGTAGTTGAAGTCTCCTACTGTGTCAATGTTGGGTGGACCTTCATAGATGCCAGGATGTTGAGGAATATGCATTGAAAGTCTAGGGAAATAGCTGGGGACCAATAGCAGTCTATGGTGTGGATTGCACTATTAGCCAAAGTCAATTGTACCATACGTGCCTCCAATGTATTATGCTGGGATACTAGTCTGGAGGTGTGCATATCCATTATGAATATAGAGACAACACCACCTGTGGAGGTGGGGTCCATGTTTTGGCACTGACAGCTGTGGAATGTGTCATAGCCTGTTAGTGCAGGGCTGCGGTCCGCTGCTGTGAACCACCTCTCCGTTACAACATAAATGTCAATTTCCTCCACTCTGAGGAGTGCTTTGAGTAACTGCATCTTGACAGTTAGATGTCTACTGTTGAGCAGCATGACCCTCAGATTGCATGCATGTCTAGCTGTTATGGTAGTAATTTGATTTGGAGCACTGCCTAATAAGGCACTATAGGGGTGGAAAGACATTTACCCTGTACCTGGAAACCCAGGGCTGGCAGATTTAGGACATCTTTGGCAAGGCATTTAGGTCTGCCAATCATGTTATCCCAAGCAGAGAGATACTGGATCCCCGGATAATGACACACAACATGTTATCCAATGTTGCAGTCAATTATCTGTTGATAGGCCTGCAGCATCATTCTGGGTGATGGCAGTATATCACTCAGGGTTACTGTCACACCTGCCTGGACCACATAATCTGAGAGTTCAACCATGTCTCTTGTCATGTAGTCCAGGGAGATGTGTCTCAGTTCATTCACACCCACATGGATGATGACAGAGTGAAACTTGTAGTTGTTGTGGAGTGGCCTGACTGGGTGTGTCATGTGTTGGATGCTGGCACATGATAGACAGTTGGCTGTTACCTCCTCCATAATCAACTTAGTGAGTGGGATATCTGTGTGCCACAATACTGAGTCACCCATGATCACTGTATTGTGCAAGGTGGTCAGCCTTAGGAGATTAGGTTGAGGGGCACACTGTGTAGGTGACATATGTGTCCTTTGGCATGTGCTATGTCGTGGTGTCTGAGTGGATGTTTGTCTTGCTGGTCTGTGCTGTTTGTGTAAATTTCCATTGAGTGCCTCTGTGAAGCTGGGTATGTGGCTTTTCAGTGTATGTCAGGGCTGTCATAGTGGGTGTTGTGGTGCGCTATGTGTTCCACATGGTGTGGTGCAGGTGTTGATCTTATCCTCTTTACCAGCTAGTCCAGTCTTTGCTGGAGATTGCATATTTCCACATTTGATGATATAGAGGTAACTCTCACTGGTCTGAGTGTTGGGAGTTTAGAGGAAATGCCATTACTTTATATAGTGTGATAATGCGATCTGCCTCACATGCAGCACGTGAAACCATTCTACAGGCCATACCAGTCCTTTGTACAGATGTGTCTAGAACATTCAGATGTTTGGAACCTATTAGTGCTCTATCTGCCTTAACAATGGCCATGTATGTGATATTGTTGCCAAATAGGCCACAGTGAGTGTAGTGTTACATATGACAGCATCAGGTATCATACCTGACTGAAACAGCATACTGATGCAAAGTCTGCTACCCTCACAATTGTCCAGGCTTGTAGTGCGATACATGAGTCCAAATGAATTGTTCGTGTCATGAGTCACATTAAAGGTTGGGAAAGGTGTGGACTGACATATTGTGGTCTCAATCAGTATATATCAGAAACAAATGGCATCCCAACAGGTGTGTGTATACATTTTATATTTACTGTATAGCAGTAATGTTTCACACATGTCCCTATCTTAGTCAGCTTGTCCAACACATTTTGCTGGTGTCTGTCCAGATGTCTTGCACTGACAGGTTGTGAGGTATGCTACAGGAATGTTACATTCTCTTCAGATAGGCCCCTATGGTGACCACTGTGATGCAATACAATTAAACCCACCACAAGTGAACATGCACATGAAGCAATATGGTGATTAGTCATAGTTGTGTGCATGTTAACTTGCATGCCCTCCACATGGCTGAGGTATTGCCAAAGCACAACTGAACAATTCCATACTCAACAGCTTCAGGCTGTTGTCCCATATGTAGACCAGAGTGACCTATGTAGTTGTAGGAGAGAGATATTGTCAGCAGACTCACATGTGCCCTTTGTAAATGATGGATACAACACCCAATACTGCACACTTTGCTGTCCTTTACCCTAGATTTCCACTTCTGTGCATTAGAAATCCCCATCCACAACTGCAGTCTGACCTGGCACATGAATGTAGATAATGTACAGATGCAAGTATGTCTCATACAGTTGTCCACTAATCCCCACTGGGACCTTACCTGCACAATCCTTGTCCACTGAGTGGGTGCTGCCCACCTCCAGCAAGTGGGGCTTTGTACCCTGGCATTGTACTGTGATGGGTGGACCAAACTTGGCAAAGAGCAACTCATTTGGTTTCAGTGAGGGCTGCCTGGCTGGGCCCCACCTGTGGCCACACCTGCTCATATGTACGTGCATGCAGGCCCACCTAATTTACCCTGTGGACAGGGTCATCCTACAGGGTGGTCCTCTCCCGCAGATGTTGCTGGCTTTGGCCCAACAGTAGTGTGTGATTCTGTATTATGGCTTCCATTATCAGGTTGCATTCCGCTGGTGAAAAGGTTTCCCGTCAGTGATATGACATTACACCTGGTAGACACTAACAAGAAAACACATCACAGGACCCCATATATTTGGCAACAGTAAGTCCAGTACCTGCACATGTACCTTGAATACCGGTAGCCAACACTCACAACCATAACAGTAGCCAACACTTACAACCACACCAGACCCCTGGAATCTATCAGCACAGTATCAGCTTTCATTGCTCTCCTGGTCCTGATGAGTCATATTGCCCCCAGTGAGGGCAAGTTGTTTGCATAATTAGTCATTCCTCATTCAGGTCTGTGTAAATGGATGACATTAGCCATCTTCCATGTGGATGGTGTGTGGATGGCGCAGCGGCTTGGTGTGACTACAGTGTGTAATGCAGCTGGAAGCACATGCCTGAGTTCATGTAGGATGCAGACAGGGATGATATGACATCCCATGGATACTTACATTTGTTGCCTTTCAGTAGGCAATATGTACCTGTTCACTGGTGATGAGTGGAGGGATGTGGGTGCAGTACATATTCACCTAAAGTGATGCTGAGCCAGGAGGGGATGTTTGCCCTAACCCTATCTGCATCAGGTTGTCTGTAGCTATGTTGTGTGTGTATGTGATCTTAGTGGCCACCATTACTGGTTGGGTTGGTTTGTTGCTTCTAAGATTGCAGACATATGGGAAGATGGCCTTGTGATTGTCCTTGGTTGATGTCTCCAATTTGTACTCATACTTGGCCTTACAGTAATCCACCTGTGACCTTATATGCTTGTTCAGACAATATCTGACTTGATGCCAGGTTGGTTCCTGCCCCTACTTTGCCCTGTACAGCCACTATAGGGACCAAGTCTGTGGTTTGTGTAATGCTGCTGTCCAGAAAAAGGGATTACTCTATGCTGGTAGAGGCAGGTATGAGAAGTAAGGTATTGCTGAGTCTATATAGCCATGTATGTATTCAATCAGTTGTTCGTAGTGAGCATGGCCACAAAGTCATAACACAGTTGGACATCTGTCCAATTTAGTAATGATAATCATGCTTATTGTACTAACCATGGCTGTGTCAGGGCAATGCAACAACCAGTAGCTGTAGAAATGTCACTCTTTTGGGTGCACAGTAACTAAGACTACACATGTGTACAACATGTACAGCTTTTAACTGGCATTTTTCATCCCATGTCTGTTTTCATGAGGTGGACACATACACCTACTAATACTGACACGTGCATAGGTAAAACCTCACATACATGTCTGTTCTATGTCAGTATGGCATACTGTATTCACACTCTTGCTGCACAGTCATCCCTCTCAACCTGTTAAAGAAGGACATTTGTAGGATGCCATGCATACATGGGTGCAATGGGACAAAATCAGTGACAGTGTCTCAATATTGCTGTAACATACTTGAATCATTCAATAGCACAGTAGTATTTGCACTGACAGGCATCCCGTAGAGGATGTCCAATGGTCATATGGCAGGAAGAGAGGGGAAAGGCTAGGAGGGTGGTATTGAGGGTAAGAATTGTTAATGTTGGCAGTATGAGTGGTATATGGACAGGATGCTGATATTATGACCAGAGGATGGTTGGTATATTGTGTGTACAAGAGACCACATGGAAGGGGATTGTGGCTGGGTGTATGGTAAGCAGGTCACAACTGTGCTTTCAAGGTTTGGACTGGAGGTGGAAGAGGGTAGGGCTTCTGCTGAAGGAACAGTATGCCAAAAGTGTTTTTGGAGGATGACATAAGTGTCTGATAGAGTGATGTTTCTGAAGCTGTAAGATGGTGTAATGATGACTGTTGTTAATGCATATGCTATGCAAGTTGGCTGTGCAATGGATTAGAAAGTGAAATGTGATGCCAGTTGGATGACATGGTGATGACTGTACCCAAGGGTGACAGACTGATCACTGCAGCAGATGTCAATGGGCATGTTGGTGAAGGGAACAGAGGAGATGGGGAATTGTTGGGTATGTATGGTGTTAAAAGGAGTGGAAACGGTGAGATGGTTGCAGGCTTTGCAAAAAGGATGGACATGGCTGTGGTGAATATGCACTATAACATGAGTTAGGAGCATAGGGTGATATACAAGAGTGGAGTAAGATGCTCACAGGTGGAATATATCCAATGTTGGAGGGCCAGTTTGAAGGAGATTGGAGACTGTAAAGTGGTGACAGGGGAAAGTTTATTTAGGCAGCAGATAATGTTAGTATGTAAGATGATGTTGGTGATTGAGATGAGGAGGAGTGTGGGGGCAGCGCCAAGGAGCAAATTGTGTGAATTGAAAAAGGATGATTATGAGGTGGAGTTCTGGGAAGAGTTGAGACAGGCATTGATTGGAAGTGACAATCTAACAAATATCTGGTTAAGTACAGCAGAGCTGGTAAGGGAGACAGCTAGAAGGGTGTTTGAGGTGACATGTGGATGGAGGAAGCAGTACAAGGACACCTGTTGGTGGACTGAGGAAGTAATAGACAGTATACATAGACAGAGGTTAGGGAAGAAGGAGTGGGATTGTCAGAGAGATGAGGAAAGTAGGCAGGAGTATGAGGAGATGATGTGCATGGCAAAGAGAGAGGTTACAATGACTGAGGATGGGCATATGAAGAGTTCAATGACAGGTTGGATTCTAAGGAGGGATGAAAGAAATTGTACCAATTGGCTCGACAGATGCACTCAGCTGGGAAAGATGTGCAGCAGATAAGGGTCATAAAGGATGATGAGGTATATGTACTCACAGGTGAGGAGAGTGTGTTGAGCACATGGATAGTGTACTTTGAAATGCTGATGAATGAAGAGAAGGTTGGATGATGTGGGTATGGTGAATCAAAATGTACAATGGCTTAACAAGGAGGATGTAAGGGTAGCTATGAAGACGATGAATACTGGCAAGCCGGTTGGTCCACATTACACACCTGTGGAAGCATGAGGTTGTTTTGGGGAAATGGCAGTGGTGTGTTAGCCAGAATGTTTACTGACATCTTGGGAAGTTTGAGGTTGCATGAGGAGTAGAGAGTAAGTGCTTGGGTACAGTGTTTTAAATTGGAACCTGTGCACTGAGAGAGAGAATTACAAGACTATCTGCAAATATATAGAGCTGAGTATATTTTTCTGTATTATTCTGTATTATAGAGCTAAATTGTTGCTTAGATATCTGTTGTCTTGCTGTTCTGCAAATATACAGAGATCAGTATATATTTTTCTGATTTTATAATTTCAACTGTGATTCCTCACATCTCTGTTGAAACTGTCTTCCCCACCCCCCCTCATTTTCTGCCTTGTCTTCAGCTGATATAACCGTTTTTTATAGCTTGTGTGTTGCTTAACTCCAGGTTCCCTTAATTTGACCTGTTAATAACAGCCTGCATTTAAATTGGGACCTGTGCACTGAGAGAGAGCCTTACAAGACTATCTGCAAATATATAGAGCTGAGTATATTTTTCTGAATTATTCTGTATTATAGAGCTAAATTGTTGCTTTGATATCTGTTGTCTTACTGTTCTGCAAATATACATAGATCAATATATATTTTTCTGGTTTTATAATTTGCACTGTGATTCCTCACATCTCTGTTGAAACTGCCCCCCCCTCATTTTCTGCCTTGTCTTCAGCTGATATAACCATTTTTTATAGCTTGTGTGTTGCTTAACTCCAGGTTCCCTTAATTTGACCTGTTAATAACAGCCTGTATTTAAATTGGAACCTGTGCACTGAGAGAGAGCCTTACAAGACTATCTGCAAATATATAGAGCTGAGTATATTTTTCTGTATTATTCTGTATTATAGAGCTAAATTGTTGCTTAGCTATCTGTTGTCTTACTGTTCTTCAAATATACAGAGATCAGTATATATTTTTCTGGTTTTATAATTTGCACTGTGATTCCTCACATCTCTGTTGAAACTGTCTTCCCTACACCCCCCCTCATTTTCTGCTTTGTCTTCAGCTGATATAACCATTTTTTATAGCTTGTGTGTTGCTTAACTCCAGGTTCCCTTAATTTGACCTGTTAATAACAGCCTGCATTTAAATTGGAACCTGTGCACCGAGAGAGAGCCTTACAAGACTATCTGGAAATATATAGAGCTGAGTATATTTTTCTGTATTATTCTGTATTATAGAGCTAAATTGTTGCTTAGATATCTGTTGTCTTACTGTTCTGCAAATATACAGAGATCAGTATATATTTTTCTGGTTTTGTAATTTGCACTGTGATTCCTCACATCTCTGTTGAACTGTCTCCCCCCCCCATTTTCTGCCTTGTCTTCAGCTGATATAACCATTTTTTATAGCTTGTGTGTTGCTTAACTCCAGGTTCCCTTAATTTGACCTGTTAATAACAGCCTGCATTTAATTTGGAACCTGTGCACTGAGAGAGAGCCTTACAAGACTATCTGCAAATATATAGAGCTGAGTATATTTTTCTGTATTATTCTGTATTATAGAGCTAAATTGTTGCTTAGATGTCTGTTGTCTTACTGCTCTGCAAATATACAGAGATCAGTATATATATTTCTGGTTTTATAATTTGCACTGTGATTCCTCACATCTCTGTTGAAACTGTCTTCCCCACCCCCAACCCTGTTCTTGGTTGTAGTTTAAATTTGGTGGCTTTTGCAGTGCCCGCTCCACTGTAGATTTGATCTAGGACACTCCCCCAGTCTCATCTCTTTACCGCATTCTACCTAATAAACCCTTTCTGCACTTGCTTTTACTCCCTTTTAATTTAATTACATTTTTTCAAACTGTGTGTGGACTAATATTGCTACATACTCAAGTGTGCCAGCTTGCACTGCATGTGAATTGTTTTTACTACTGTTTTTGCTACTTTTCTGAAAAAAAATTGTAAGCCTGTTTCCTACCTTTCCTGTAATTAGTATTCCAATCCAGATACAGATTTGCTGTATCCAGGACTGTTTGTAAGCTTCTGAGCCCCCCAAGCCTTTCTGTGTTGGAGGGAAGCCTTCTAGCTTATCAGTGGGAGTGGTAAGCATTAGGTAACCTGTCTACCACATAAGGAGTGGTTCTGGCCCAGAATTTGTAGTTATTGGCCATTTGGGTGGTCTTCCATCTCTCTCAACTTTCTGATTTGAAGGCCTGCATTTCCACTTGTTTCTATCCTGCAACTCCTGGGCCAATCTCATTTGCTCACTCAAAAAAAAATGTATCTGCTTTTACTGTATTTATGTTTCTTCCTACTTTATTTTGCTTTTGCATCATCTTAATAGTACTCAGTTGTATTTATTACTGCTTGGTGTAACTCATTCTAAGCCTTTTAGTTTAAGCACTTGGGCTTCAAACCAGTTGTTTTACATTAAGAAGGTTTGTGGTCTGCACTGTAGTGGCAGAACAGGTAGCTTACATCCATCTAAGTTGGGAACTGCTGATTGAGGACTCAGTGTCTGTTATTCTAAAAGTGTATTAATTCTGGTTTAAGAACTTGGGCTTCAGGCCAGTTATTTTACAATACGAGGGCTCGTGGTCTGCACTCTTGTGGGAGGAGAGGCTGGACCCTGCCCTTCTGAGCTGGGAATTTCTGGTTAAAGGCTTATAGTGCCTGCATATTTGAATTGCTTCTTACTGAAATTGGTACACCTTGTTTGCTGTAGCATAGACTAGATCCAGGGCTGCTGAATCTAGCTTTGTTTGTATAACTTGAGCACTAATCCAGGCATTCTTTAAAGTATTCAATTGTATTTATTACTGCTTGGTAGTAACTTGATTACAGTGTAGCTATCATTCTAAGTCTTTTCGATTAAGCACTTGGGCTTCAGACCAGTTGTTTTACATTAGGAAGGTTTGTGGTCTGCACTGTGGTGGCAGGACAGGTATCTTACATCCTTCTAAGTTGGGAACTGCTGACTGAGGGCTCAGTGTCTGTTATTCTAAAAGTGTATTAGTTCTGGTTTAAGCACTTGGGCTTCAGGCCAGTTATTTTACATTAAGAAGGTTCGTGGTCTGCACTCTTGTGGGAGGAGAGGCTGGACTCTGCCCTTCTGAGCTGGGGATTTCTGGTTAAAGGCTTATAGTGCCTGCATATTTGAACTGTTTCTTACTGAAATTGGTACACCTTGTTTGCTGTAGCATAGACTAGATCCAGGCCTGCTGACTCTAGCTTTGTTTGTATGCTTGTTGTTTGTTTGCTTGTTATTTCCCTGAAACGCTAATTCCACCTAAAACACGGCTTTTCAGTGCTTCTGTGGATCCCTAGTGATATCTGCATTGCTTACTGTACTTATTTCCTTGTTTCACTTGAAAGAAAGTTACTGTTTGTTGTTTTTCCATTTAAGTTACCTGTAACACATTGCATTTAAGTTACCTGGCACTTGCTCACTAAAGCAATTATATACATCAGCACTAAAAAATTTAAAGCACTACACCCTCACAAACTCCCCTTGAGTACCTTGTTCCCCATTGGCCCTTTTTTTCAATTATAAAGGAATTCCCAATACTATTCTAGCATGTCCAAAGGTCAGTTGTCAATCTCCCCTCCGGTCCAGCTGGTGAATCTGGGAATCTTGAGGCAATGTTACAACTGCCTCATGTACACAGACAACCCTCTCCTCCTCCCAACAAATTCCAACACATGTGAGAGATGCAACCATATAGCCAAACTGGAGGCTAAGCTCTCTCAACTCAGTACTGGCATAACCAGTCAGGAAGAGAAGGAAACCACACTCACTACAATTCCAGTCTCACATAGACCTACCACGACAGCAAATCAAACACATAAACACACAAAAACATACTCGGAGGCTCTAAATAAAAATCTGCCTAAGCAGCAGAGACCTCCAAAGCAGACACCCAAGCAACCGCTACCCCAAAACAAACATGTGCAACACATAGCTCACAAAGCCAGTGTGCTGAACAGTCACAGCCCTTAAGGCTAAATAACACACCTGATACACTTGTAATAGGTGACTCTATCGTCAGGCACACTGACATCCCGCTCACCAGGCTGAACAAGGAGAAGGTCACGGTGAGCTGCCTGTCGGGCGCTAGGATCTGTCACATAACACAAGCACTCAGGTCACTCCAAGGCAAGTACAAATATGACTCGGTCATTGTCCATGCTGGTGTGAATGACCTGAGACGTACCTCCCTGGACTACATGAAAAGAGACATAGAGGAGCTCTCTGAGCATGTAGCCCAGGCCGGTATGACCCTGACCTTGAGTAGCATCTTACCCTCACCAAGAATGATGCCACAATATGAAGACAAGATGATCAATTTCAACAATTGGCTTAAGTATTGATGTCATTCAAAGGGGATCCAATGCCTGTCAGCCTGGGATGACATGCTCGACAAGCCACGATGCTTCACTAGGGAGGCTTGTACCTGTCACCCCTGGGCTTTCAGATATTGGCAAAGGCTCTTGCTTCCCCCATAGTGCCTTTTTAGGCAAGGCTCAAAAGACCAACCCGCCTCCATAGGTATCACAAGGGATAAGAAACTAAGAGTAATGCTACTCAACGCCAGAAGTCTAAACCTCAAGATGCATGCACTCGAAACTCTCCTTAGCATGGAGAACATCGATATCTGTGCAGTAACAGAAACCTGGTTCATGGCTCCCGAGAGCACCCCAGCACTACCAGGTTATACCTCATACCATACTTTTTGGCCCCAAAACTTGGACCGAACCACAAAAGGAGGGGGGAGTATCAATATTCGTCAAAGATACCCACACCTCCAGGTTGGTGGCACAGCACGAAGCCTCAGAGACTATCCATGTGCAACTAACAGTGAGTAAAACTGCCTTCCAGATTATAGCCTGCTATAGACCACCCTCCCAAACCCAGGAACCCCACTCGGCCTTCCTGAGAACACTGGAAAATATGAAGGTCTCTCCAAACACCATTATATTGGGCGACTTCAACTAACCAAACATAGACTGGGAGCATTACTCTAGCTCCAACACCCTAGCCCAAAGGTTCCTAGAATTTATAAACTCAAATGCTATGGAACGACTTGTTACCACTCCCACAAGAGGGGAAAACATACTGGACCTGATCATCACCAACATGGGGACTCTATGCTCCAGACCAGAAGTGTATCCCTCACTGGTAAGATCAGACCATAAACTAATCTCACTGGATATTCACATCCCAACCCCACCCCCTGCCCAGAAAACCACAGTGAAAAACTTCTTTAAAGCAAATTTCACACTCCTCAAAACTGAGGTGGAATCCTTCAAAGCCCCATAGCCTGTGGAAAATACGGCCCAGACTGCAGAATCCTTTATAAACGCATTCTATGAACACCTTCAGGAATGCATGGATCATGCAATCCCAAATAAAACCAAGACCCAATCCTCCAAAGGCAGATGTCCTGTGTGGTGGACCCCAGCCATAAACAAACTATACAATAGAAGGAGGAAGCTATTACATGATAGAGCAAAATCCCAAAAAGGGAAGGCATCTCTGATCAGTATTAGCAAAAAACTATGGGCACTCATAAAATCGTCTAAGGCCAGCTTCGAGAGAAAAATTGCACAGGACACCAAGGATAATCACAAGGCTTTCTTTAGTTATGTTAGGAACCTGGGTGGGAATTCCCAGATATGCTCATAATTAGTCCAAAATGACAAAAAATACATCGAACCCACAGACATTGCCAACATCCTAGCTGACAGGTTCAGCACAAACTCCCCCCTACCAAAAGGGCAAATATCTATCCCAGCAGAGTGCTGCCCCCCTGACATCTCAGATGCTCAGGTAAGACCCGCCCTCTCCAAAGCAAAAAACACATCATCAATGGGACCAGACGGTGTCCCAGGCTGCATCCTACATGAACTCCAAGAAGAGCTAAACCCAAACATAAAACTACTGTTCAATCTCAGCCTTACTACAGGATATGTACCCAAAGAGTGGCATACAGCAACAGTGGTCCCTCTCCACAAAGGTGGTGCCTCAACGGATCCTGGAAACTATCGCCCCATAAGCCTGACTAGCTTGGTCTGCAAAGCTATGGAAAGGATCATCATGGACCTCATAAATAAAGATATTGGGGACCTACAGACACTGGATCCTACGCAGTTTGGCTTTGTTAAGGGCAGATCCTGCCTCTTAAACCTGGTTGATTTCTTTGAAACAGTCACCAAGGCCATTGACGAGGGGAAGGTGGTCCACACAGCCTACCTGGACCTTGTAAAAGCCTTCGATACAATACCCCACTCGGGCATTATAGATAAGCTCACCAGCTTAAATATAAACCCCTATGTCACTAGATATGTTGCAAACTGGCTCAAGGACAGAACCCACATGGTTAGAATTGCTGGAGCCATGTCAGACTCCAAACCAGTTACAAGTGGCATCCCACAAGGCTCATTCCTGGGACCTCTCTTATTCGGTATATATTTCTTGGAGGTACAGGCAAACACGGAAGGACTGTGGCTGACCAAGTTCACAGATGACTGCAAACTGGACGCCATAATTGACTCTCCAGCCGACACAAGCATCCTCCAAAAGGGCCTCATAGAAACAGACAACTGGTGCCAGAGCCATGGCCTCAAGCTAAACGCCAAAAAGTGTATAGTCATCCCCTTTGGCAAAAACAAAGTGCCCACAAATTACCACATAGGTGGTAATCCATTAAGTACAGAAGAATTAATTAGGGACCTGGGGACCCAATTTGATAGCAATCTCTCATTTGACAACCACATGGCCAAAGTGGTTAGAAAAACATTTTATATAGCCCACCTAATCATGAAGGGATTCACATCTAGATCAGGAGAGGTCATCGTGCCTCTTTACTCATCCCTCATCAGGCCCATAATTGAGTACAATGCCCCTTTTGGGATGTACCTTACCAGACACCTGCAGCAACTGGAAAGACCCCAAAAGTACCTCACCAAGAGGATCAAAGGGCTCAAACTGATGCCATATGCTGCCCGGTTAAAGAAACTCCAGCTCTACTCAGTGGCATACCGCCTGCTCAGAGGCGATCTGTGCCTGACGTATAAAGCCATGTCCAACCCGGAATTAATGGACATGCTGCACCTCAGAAAATCCAAATCCCATCGAGCTACGCGCTCCAGAGACTTGAACCTCAGCACTGAAATAAATAGGACATGCTGGAGGGACAGATTGATAACCCAGAGGCTCCCTTCACTCTGGAATAAAATCCCAGTCCAGGTTAGGCAGAGTCCCTCATTGACTCTCTTCAAGAGGAATCTTGATGAGTGGATGGGAGATCATAGGTTTACCTCGGGTATCACTTCTGTGTCACTGTTAGACAGAGGCACAGTATACTAACCTCGAAAAGGGCATAGCAAAATTAATTTAAAATGGGTGGCGAAAGCCAAACACACTCTGGCTAGGCTTATAAATGCCCTAGGGCAGATAGCGTAGTATGAACCTATGAACCTAAGAATAAGGTTGATGTGCAGAGCTGTGATACCTACAGAGGGATAACATTGACCAGTCACAGCATAATATTATGGGTAAGAGTAATGGAAGCTAGGTTATGCAGGGAGGTGAGGAGTATTGGTCAGCAGTATGGTGTCATGCATGGAAAGGGCACTACCTATGCAATGTTTGCTCTGATACTGTTACTAGTGGAATACAGAGAAGGTCAGAAGTTGCTCTGTGTTTCTCTGGACTTACAGAAAGCATATGACAGGGTGCCTAGACAGGAGTTGTGGTAGTGTATGATGAAGTCATGAGTGGAAGAGATATATGTAAGAGTGGTACAGGATATGTACAAGGGTGGTAAGACAGCATTGAGGTCTGCATTGGGATTGATGGATGTGTTTAAGGTGGAGGTGGGATGACATCAGTGCTCAGCTGTGATCCGTTTCTGATTTGCAATGGTGATAGACAGGATGACAGACAAGATCATACGGGAGTCCCCTTTGACTATGTTGTTTACAGATGACATTGTGGTCTGTATTAAGAGTAGGGAACACCTTTTGGAGACCCTAGAGAGGTGGACATATGCTCCAGAGAGGGGAGGAATGAAGTTCAGCAACACTAGGACAGAATTTCTGTGTGTGAATGAGAGGGAGGATAGCAGAATGTTGAGGATGCGTGGAGTACAGTTGGCAAAGGTGGATGTGTTCAAATGAATGGGATCGACATTTCAGAGTAATGAGGACTATGGAGGACAGGTGAAGAAGAGAGTACAGGCGGGATGGAGAGGGAGAAGATGAGTATCAGGAGTGATATGTGACAGACGAGTACCAGTAAGCGTGATATGTAAGGTCTACAAGAGGCTAGTGAGACCACCTATATCATATGGGTTGGAGACAGTGGCAATGACAAAAAGGCAGTAGTCAGAGCTGCACATGGCTGAGTTACAGATGTTGTGATTTGCACTGGGTGTGACATGGGTGCACAGGTTTAGCAATGTGTATATGACAAGCTCAGGCCATGTTTAATAGATATGAGACAATGTTGGAAAGGCAGCATTACATCAGTTTGGACATGTGCTGAGGAGGGGTGCTGAGTATATTGTGAAAAGGATGGTAAGGATGTAGCTGCCAGGTAAGAGGAAAGGAAGAAGGCCTCATATAAGGTTTCTGGATGTGGTGAGAGGGGACATACAGGTGGCTGGTATGAGAGACCAAGATTCATAGGACAGGCAGAAATGGAAACAGATGATCCACTGTGGCAATCCCAGATGGGATAAGCCAGAAGACAATGAAGCGGGGTGTTGTAATGTCAGTCATCAGAGATTTGGCAAGGATTTGACTGACATAACCCAAGTCTATGGGATAATTACTAGAAATATGAGGCACACATATGGTCAGTGTGCAGAACCCTGGACAGTTGAATGGTATGAGCTCAGTATATAACATGCAGTTCAACATACACATCTGCAGCAGAGTACTTTACTCTGTACATGCTCTGTATAGTTACCTTATATTTACAAGACAAAATGTGAACCATATTTATATGCACAGGTAACATATGGATATCTACAACATCTCCACAGCTGGCCTAGAATCTACAAATAGAGCCACATGTTATGGCCATAAGTGCTCTTCAGCAATACATCGGTACAGCAAGTCTTGTTGAGACATATGCTTTCAAACCCCTATTTCCCATTATTACAGACCACGTAACTGCATTCAATTACATGCCTACTTGTTTCACATACTTTTTTTCTCTGGATTTTTCACAGATATATTATTTTTTTCATAGGTTCATAGGTAGGTACTAGGCTATCGGCCCAAGGGTTTATGTAAGCCAAGCCAACAAGGTTCCCTAGCTTACGTCACCCAAGAAAGTTATTTTCCTGTGCCACTGTCAAGCAGAGACACAGAAGTGATCCCGGGGGGGTATTTCCTATTTCCCATCCACTCATCAAGATTTTTCTTGAAGAGTGCTAATGAAGAACTTTGCTTGACATAGATAGGTAGCCTGTTCCAGAGTATAGGAAGTCTCTGGGACAGAAAACTATCCCTCCAGCATGTCATGTTTATTGTGGTGAGAAGGTTTAGGTTCCTAGACCGTGCAGCTCAGAGGGTTTGGGATTTCTTTAGGTGTAGCATGTCCAACAGCTCTGGGTTTGACATAGCTTTATATACTAGGCAGAGATCACCTCTGAGTAGGCGATATGCTACTGAGAAAAGCTGGAGTTTTTTTGAGGCGGTCAGTGTAGGGCATTTGTTTGAGGCCAGTAATCCTCTTTGCGAGGTACTTATGTGGCCTTTCCAGCTGCTGCAGATATCTTGTGAGGTACATTCCAAAAGGGGCATTGTACTCTATAATGGGTCTAATGAGTGTCGAGTAGAGGCGAACAATGACCTCTTTTTTCCTGGATGAGAACCCTTTTATGATGAGGTGTGCCATGTAGAAGGACTTCCTGACTATTGTGGCAATGTGACTATCAAAGGAGAGACTACTGTCCATCTGGGTCCCAAGGTCTCTTATCACACATTCGGTGTTAAGTAGATTGCTGCCTATGTGGTAGTTTATGGGTACAGAGTTTTTACCAAAGGGGTTGACACTGCACTTTTTGACATTGAGCTTGAGGACATGGCTCTGACACCAGGCATCTGTCTCAGCGAGGCCCTTCTGTCGGATGTCCACATCATTTGGGGACTTGACTATGGATCCTAGTTTGCAGTCATCTGCGAACTTTGTTAGCCAGAGGCCTTCTATGTTAGCCTGCACTTCAGAGAAGTAAATACCAAGAGGAGAGTTCCCAGGATGAAACCCTGTGGTACTCCACTTGTCACTGCCTTGAGGTCAGATTTGGAGTCTACAACTTTTACAGTGTGGGTTCTGTCAGTGAGCCAGTTGGCAACCCATCTTGTGACGCAGGGATTTATACCTAGTTTTGTGAGTTTAGCTATAATTCCAGAATGGGGGATGGTGTTGAAAGGCTTGGTGAGGTCAAGATAGGCTGTGTGAGCCACCTTACCCTCATCTACATCTTTGGTGACTGCCTCAAAGAAGTCGATCAGGTTCAGGAGGCAAGATCTGCCTTTCACAAACCCAAACTGGGTGGGATCCAGAGTTTGGAGGTTACCAATGTCTTTGTTTATGAGTTCCATAATGATACATTCCATGGCCTTGCAGACCAGGCTCATCAGGCAAATAGGTCAATAGTTCCCGGGATCAGTGGTGGCTCCCCGTTTGTGGAGTGGGATAACTGTTGCTGTGCACCATTCAGTGGGCACAAAGCCTGAAGCGAGGTTATTATTGAGCATGGTGCTTAAATGGGGAGCCAGTTCATTCTGAAGTTCGTGTAAAATGCAGCCTGGGATGTTGTCCAGTTCCATGGATGCTGTGTTTTTGGCTTCAGAGAGTGCAGCTTTTACCTGCGTAGTTGTAATTACAGGGACTCTGCATTCGTCCTGTATAGATATGGGCCCTTTAGGGGTTGAGGGGGGGGGGGTAAAATTAGCACTGAACCTATCTGCCAGCATGTTGACAATATCAGTTGGTTCTGTAATTTTCATGCCTTTGTGCTGTAACTTAGAGCAGATCTGGGTGTTGCCATCGAGATTCTTGACATAGTTATAGAATGCTTTGTGGTTGTCCTTAGAATTAGTGGTGATTTTGTTTTTGTAGCTAGCTTTGGAGGATCTTACAAGGGATCTCAGCTTCTTACTGAGGCTGACCAGGGAGCTTCTCCACTCATGGGATTTTACTCTCTTTGCAACAGTTTCTTCCTTCTGTTGTACAGTTTGTTTATGGCAGGGGACCACCAGATTGGCTTCCTTTATTGGAGGATAGCGTCTTGGTTCTGTTTGGGATAGCACGATCCATGCACTAGTGTATGTGCTTATAGAGTGCATTTGTGTAGGATTCAGCAATTGTAACTGTATTGTCCATCTGCATGGGTGTCATGAAGTTCGCCACTTCTGTCTTAAGAAGCATGAAGTTAGCTTTGGAGAAATTTTTACTGTGGTTTCCTTAATGGGGGGGGTGGGGGCAAGATGTGGATATCAAGGGTGATTAGCTTATGGTCAGATCGGACCAACGAGGAGTTGACTTCAGGTGTGGAACACTGGTCACTCATGTTGGTAATGACTAGGTCTAGGATATTGTTGCCCCTGGTGGGGATGTGGATAAGTTGATCCAGGGCATTGGAGTTTATGAATTCCAGAAAGCGTTGAGCTAAGGAGTTGGTACATGAGTAGTTTTCCCAGTTAATGGTGGGGTAGTTGAAGTCACCCATTATTAGGGTGTTTGGTTGAACCCTAATATTTTCCAGTACGTCAAGAAAAGAGGAGTGGGAATCCTGGGGCATGGTAAGGAATCTGTAGCAAACTACAATTTGGATTGCAGTTTTGCCCAGAGTTAGTTGCATTTGGATAACCACGGATGCATTATGCTGAGCAACTAGCCTGGAGGTGTGGATATCCTTAATGAATATGGACACACCTCCACCTTTGGTGTTTCGGTCCAGGTTACATGGCCGAAAAGTGTGGTATGAGTTATAGCCTGGTAGTGCAGGGGTGTTCTCTGGAGCCTTGAACCACGTCTCAGTCACTGCACAAATATTGATGTTCTCCATTTTAAGGAGTGCCTTGAGTGAGTGCATTTTGAGATTTCGGCTTCTAGCATTGAGTAGCATTACCCTCAGTTTTTGCTTGTCTGTTCCTGTTATGGTGGTGAATTTGTTATTTGAACCTTGTCTAAAAAAGGAACTATAGAGGCAGCAAGAGCCTTAGCCAGTATCCGGAATCCCAAGGGCAACATGTGCAGGCCATCTGTGGCAAATCATCGTGGTCTGTCGACCATGTCATCCCAAGCAGACAGATAATGGATCCCCTTAGAATAACACCAGATACTTAGCCAATTGTTGAAGTTAATCATTTTGTCCTTGTACTGCGGTATAATTTGGGGCGATTGTAGAATGCTACTCAGGGCTAGGGTCATACCTGCCTTGACTACAAGATCGGAGAGCTCTTCCATGTCTCTTTTCATGTAGTCCAGGGAGGTACATCTCAGGTCATTCACACCAACATGGACAATGACAGAGTCACCTGCCTGGGCTACAAGATCTGAGAGCTCTTCCATATCTCTTTTCTTGTAGTCCAGAGTGGTACATCTCAGGTCATTTACACTAACATGGACAATGACAGCGTCTTTCCCTCACACTACATCAGCTTTACACTGATGGGCTGTCTATCGTAGGTAATGGTTATGACCATGTGATGACCTGAGCACTAATTAGTGCTTCCCAGTTGCTGACTGCATGCAGAGCAGCTGTGCAGTTATTCCAATAGCCAATGTCATGGCAACACACTCGCATAATTCAGTACGCCATGTAGCCTTTGGCCCTTTCTCTTACTGGTGAGGAAGAGATCCTGGAGGTGTGTGAGATAATACCTCTTAAAACAAGACCTGTGGAGAAAAGCCAACTAAATGGTGGAGAAGATTCGAGATGTAGGGGCAGAATGTGAGTATTGCTGCTATATATTTTGAATACTGCTTGTTTAACAGGGTTTTCTGAACATGCTACTTCTGCATGGGTTTCAGTCTGACAAAAGTCTGTGTCTGCATAGCTCTCAACTGTAGGGCTATCCACATAATGGCCAGAGGTTTGCCTGTTATGTTTAGTCTGTTCTCCAGGCAGGTGTTGTCCTTGACAAATCAGTAGCATACTTTGGTGATTGCAATCAGTACATGTCAACATCCATTTGTGTTTCAGACTTTATATCTCTCAGAAAAGATATGTTACAACAAACCCTTTAACACCAGCAATTTTCTCAGTGTATAACATCAATATTTCAAGTATGGCCATGTTTTTGGGCCTATGTCCAAAATTATGTCAGGCTTTGTACAGATGCCATACAGTAGGAGGATGATATGTAGGGTCTACCATTATTTTGTTCTGTCATTCCTGCTGAGGGGAAAGGGTGGACAAGATGTGGGACTCTGTACATTCAAGAGTATGGTATATGGAGAATGCTCTTAGATGCCCTTGTAACATATTTAATGTGGGGGAGAGTAACACATGTTTTAAAACTAGGCTGTTAGAACATGTGAGACATATTACTGATGGGGAAGAAAACAGTTCTATAGCTGAACATTTCAATAATTCTCACCATGGGGGTAGTAGTCATGAAAGAATATTTGTTATGTACAGAATCAGTTTAAATTTTTAAATGTGATACTTTATCCCCCAGGGGGTTAAATGAGTAGTGCAATTGGAGGCTGTGTATATATACATGTAATTAAGTGTAGTGAGTTACAAGGTACTGCTTTGGAAAAAGTCTGTTTCTCAGTTTGATCAAACAGTCATAAAAGAACAATTGTTATGCACACAATCAATGTATGTTTTTAAATGTGATACTTTATCCCCTTGGGGTTGAATGAGGAGTGTAATTGGAGGCTGTGTATTTAAATGTACTTAAGTGTTAATTCTAATTAAGGCAAGTATTTCTTGTAATGTGTTACTCCTTGAAGGCTTTGGCAAAGACATCAGAGCAAAATGAACTTGCGTGAGTTACTGGCTGTTTGTATTTTTGTTTACTATCTTCACTCATTGTAGTTGTTTTGATAAGAGGTCACTGTATATGTCTGGCCATTGTGCATGGCCTATCATGGTTTTGTAGCAGCATACTGTTCACTTGTTATTTGGACTGTGGGGGCAGATGTGAGTGTCATGGGTCCTTTTGTATCCAATTGTGCATGTGGTCCCAGTTATGGGTGGTCTATCTGTAGCATATGTTTGTATGGGCATTTAGGGACATGTATGCATATAATATATATATATATATATATATATATATATATATATATATATATATATATATATATATATATATGTGTGTGTGTGTGTGTGTGTGTGTGTGTCTGTGTGTGTATCTCCACACATATCTCTCTATCTCTCTATATATGTAAATATATTTTTTCATGTATATATTTGCAGATAATCATTCCTCATTGCACAGTGTGTCTTTCCTATTGTAAACTGACTGTGCATGATATGTTGTAAAAAACATCCTAACATCTCACAGCTAAGTTGGCCTAGCAGTAAATTGCTGTGACTATGGTGTATAGCATCCTGGGCTAAAGACTGAGCATGTCTGATTATTTTGTTGCTGGCCAGATACTGGGCTGCTGGATACAGAGTGATTAAGGCACTTTTAAGCAGATGGAAGTGGGTTTGCACAGTGCCAATCACCGCTAAAACATGGTTAAATCGATAGGCGCTTAAATCGTGTAAGCTTTGCTTGCCAATGCTTACCAGTGTGCAAATATGCTTAGCAGAGCTAATTACTCATTATCATTCACATTTAAGCAATGTGTAAACCTGCTAAGCATAGCTCAGACCTGGTAACCATTGCTCACATTCCAGTCTCATAAAATAGCAGAGTAATGACATCATGTAATAAGTTTATTTAATTTCCTGTACATAACATGCTTTTATGTGCTCTCATTACAGTAGCAAGGGGTGTGACTATACTGTACAGGACACGTAGGTGTATATGGGTAGTGGCACATGTTATTTTTATTATTATATTTTATACATGGGTAGTATCACATGTTATATGAACTCACACTTGCATGTTACACCAGCTACTGTACACGGGTGGATGAACATGATTTCATACATATTGTATTATGAAATTAGTACTTTTGACACTGCTTTTTCATATAAGATTAGATTGTCTATTGTATTACTCCAACCATGCACCTCTGCATGCAGAGCTGGGACTCTGACTAGTACACTATCTTGTTCTTGATGTTTCAGCTGTATGTTTTTATGTATCCCCTATTGGATATTAATATGATATTATTATATTAAGTGTAGTCTACTATGGTTTTTGGCCAGGTCATTGAGAACTGCTGTCATGTAGTAATGGCATACATTTCAGTTTCAGACTTCTATCCTTCAGGACATTCATCCTAACGCATAACATGTTTGCTGTCCATTTTCTGTCTGTCCTCTGTGCAGATTAGCAGATGTCAGGTATTGCTAAGGCCATACAACTATGTAGGTGCTCACATAGTTTTGTGTTGTGGGCCTGGACACTACTGCTTGCTCCAATAAATGGGACATCCTTCATGTGGGCCTTGGTCCTTTTACTTGCCTGTATGAGGGACATTACAGAGGTGGTGGACTACAGATTCACAGACAGTAGGTGGGAATACCTCACAGGACAGGACATTTGGAGACAGCATAACAACATGGGGGACATATTTCCAGAATTGTGAACAGATTCTATATCATCATCAGTGCTGTTATACACATGGTGAATTGATAGGTTGACAGGGTTTGTGTGGACATGCATTTAGTGAGTGACTTCATGTCTGACAGTGATATATCTCTGACATACCTCTTCACTAGCATGATGTCCACAGACTGGCCACATGTTTGCCTGTTATGTTTTGTCTGTTCCCCAGACAGTTGTTGTCCTTTGAAAATCAGTCAGGGACTCTGGGGAAAGCAGTTAGCAAATACTAATATCCATTGGTATTACTGACTTCATATTCCTCATAAAATATATGTTACAACAAACCCAGTAACATCAGCAGCTGTCTAAATTTCAGACAGCAATATGTCCAATCTATGCCTGTGTTTGTGCCTCTGCCCCCAAATGATGTCAGGCTTTGTCCAGATGTCATGCACTATGAGGCTCAGATGTATTTAGTATCATTATTTCTTGCCTTCATTCCTCCTACCATCCCAGGATGTAGTAGATCCACAGACATGTTATAGTGAAGAGGCCATAGATATCAGTCCTGAGCCTGTACATCCTGAGGTGAACTGTACATTTGAGAGGTCTGTGTATGTCTGGCATTATTGACAGACTGTCAGGATTGTGTACACACGCCATGTGTACATGTTATTTGGGCTGTGTATGGAGGGCATTAGATACAAGTGTTATGGCTCCTTTTTTATCTAACTGTGCATGCTGCTCGAATGTCTGCTAGTCTGTTGCTTGTATGCCTTTGTAGGAACAGACTAAGATGTATCCTATATCATGGTCAGGATTCAGACTACACTGAGAATTGGGCCGCTATATGTCGGAGTAGTGCGTGACTGGAAAACTATTATGTATTTGTTCACACAGTCCATATACTCTACTGTTCACCTGACCTACTGGTATGAGACTGTGACTGTGGTGGCACTGGTTATGGGTATGCACTTTCACACTGGTGTCTGATTTTTGGTGCTGTAACATCTCTGTAGTGCCTGACATCCCAAAGGGGGATGACAACAAATTCTTTTACATTGAGCTTAAAGCCATGGCTCTGACACCAGTCACTGGTCTCAGTGAGGCCTTTCTGTAGGATGTCAACATAACTTGGGTAGTTATAGCTCTCAACTTGCAATCATCTGCAAACATTGTCAGCCAGAGTCCCTTCATGTTGTCATGGACTTCATAGAAGTTGATACCAAACAGGAGAGAACTCAGGAATGAACCCTGTGGAACGCCACTCATGACTGGTTGGCAGTCTGACTTGGGGTCAGCTACTTTCACACTGTGGGTTTTATCTGTTAGACAATTTGCAACCCACCTACTGTTATAGGGTATGATGTGCAGCTTAGTGAATTTATCCATGATTCCTGAGTGGAGAATGTTATCAAAGGTCTTGGCCAGATTGAGGTAGGCTGTATGAATCAATTTGCCTTCATCCACAGCTCTGGTGACTGACTCAAAGAAGTCGACCAGGTTGATTGAACCGGCATGATCTACCCTTCACAAAAGCAAACTGTGTGAGATCCTGAGTCTGGATATTCCCATATCCCTGTTTCTTAGGTCCATGACAATGTATTCCACAGGTTTGCATGACAGCCTTGTCAGGCTAATGGAGCAATACTTCAAAGGCTCTTCAGTCACTCCTCCTTTGTGGAGAGGGATAACTGTAGCAGTGCATCAGTCAGTAGGGACAAAGCCTGAGGTGAGTCTGTGATTAGACAGGACACACCGGTGAGGTGCCAGTTCACTCTGTAGTTCATGCAGAAGGCAGCCAGGGATATTGCCAGGTCCAATAGAAGCTGTATTCCTGGCCTTGGACAGTGGTGTTTTAACCCAAGCTGCAGTACCACTGGGTGCCTGGCAGTGTACTGGTATTGTGATTGGTCCTTTGGGGGTGAGTAGAGGGGTAAAGTTGCCACAGAATCTGTGTGCCAGTATATTGGCAATATCTGTTGGCTCAGTATAGGACATACCATTGTGCAGTAGCTCAGAGCACATGTTGGTATTGCCATGGAAATTCTTTACATAACTATAGGAGGCCTTGAGGTTGTGTTTACTGTGTGCTGCAAATCTGTTTTCACAGCTAGCTTTAGAGTATTTGATGAGGAATCTCATATTTTTGTTGAGACTGATAAGGTTGGTTTTCCAGTCTTGGGACTTCACCTTATTCCATATCAATTTCCTCCTTCTGTTGTAGAGTTTCTTTGGGCAGGGGACAACCAGATTGGCTTCTTTTTTTCAGGAAGAGAGCATCTTGTTTCTAATGGGTATGTGGAATCCATGCATTTGTGTATGTGTTTGTACTGAATTGGTGTGTGATTTGGAAGTCATGCAACTGGTTTCCAATTGCATGGCTGCCGTGAAGTTAGCCACCGCTGCTTTTTGGAGACAAAAGTGAGCTTTGGAAAGGGTTTTCACAGTAGTTACCTTTGCAGGGAGGGATGTGGATTTCTAAGGTGATGACATTGGGGTCAGATGTAACCATGTGGGAGTTGGCTATTGGTGTACAGCAAGAGTCACCCATGTTAGCACTGACGAGGTCAATGATGTTGCTACCTGTAGTGGGTGTAGAAATGAGCCAGTCCAGGCCATTGGAATGAATACATTCCAGGAAACATTGGGCAAGTGCACTGATACATGAGTAGCTTTCACATTTAATGGAGGGGTAGTTGAGGTAAACCAGTATGAGAGTGATAGGTTAGACAGTAATATTCTCCAGGGTGCTTCGGAACATGGGATATGACTCTTGGGACATGGTTGGGGACCTATGGCAGGCTACGACTTGAATTGCTGTCTTACTCTATGTCAGTTACACCTGAAGTATCTGTGATGCATTATGTTAGGCTACCAGTCTGGACATGTGTGCATCCTTTGTGAATAAGGAGTGCTTCAAGTGAGTGCCTTTTGAGATTTCGATTTCTAGTGTTGAGCAGCATGACCCTCAGATTTCATTTGTTTGTAGCTGTTATATATTTAGGTATATTTATATATATATATATATATATATATATATATATATATATGTGTGTGTGTGTGTGTGTGTGTGTGTGTGTGTGTGTGTGTGTGTGTGTGTGTGTATATGCATATATTTTACATGTATATCTTTATAGATATATTATGTATATCTTTATAGATATATTTAGTGTCTAGATTTGTCCACATATATGCATCACCATACATAAATACATGTATATATAAAAAAACCTGACTGATTCTACAGTATCATTTCCCTACTGTTGAATGACTCTACTGACTGATATGTTTGGAAAAGCATCAATATTTTGCAGAGGGCATGTGGTGTGGTGGTACATTGCTCTGATGATGGTGTACAGGGCCCTGGGTTCACAACTTGGCAGAACAGTTGGTGCTGGAGACAGAAGGATAAGGGCAGTATTTCAAAGTGGTCCTATTTTGGGCCCATTGACCCCCATTTTGACATCCCAGATGTGTTACAGTAAGAGGTTTAGGGTATGAATCTGATGTACAACTCCTATACATATATATGTAAACACACACACATATATATATATATATATATATATATATATATATATATATATATGTGTGTGAATATGTCGATATATGGGTTCCATACACTAGATCGAATTTTCACTAATTCTAAATAGTGCATGGAATGCTCACTGCAGCAAAAGTGCAATTAATAAGCGAAGTTCAGTACAATGAATGGGTGTTGTACTGAACCTCCATGCAGTACTCGCGGACCTTAGGGTTAGGGCACAGGTCATAGTAAGGGGATAGCCCTATGGGCTATCCCCTTACCATGACCAGTGCCCTAACCCTAAGGTCCGTGACAACTGCAGTGCAGTGAAGGACATAGTAATGTCCTCCACTATGGTGCAATACTCATGAACCTTAGGTTAGGGCATGGGTTAGGGTAAGCTTTACTAATTATCCCTTTACCCTAACCCGTGCCCTAACCATAAGGTCCGTGACTATCGCACCATAGTGGAGGACATAGCTTGTTTTTTATGACCTCCACTGTGCTGCGGTGTTTTCTGTAAAGTGCACTCACGCAAAAGTTCACTTTCTTTAAAATGAACTTTCGCAGAAGTGAGGCTTCCTATTACAAGTTCGAAGTAGTGAACTTTCGTTTTTGTAATAGGAATCCCTATATACACACACACACACACACACATATATATATATATATATATATATACATATATATATATATATATATATATATATATATATATATATATATATATATATATATATATATATATATATATATATATATATATATATATATATATATATATATATATATGTATATATATATATATATATATATATATATATATATATATATATATATATATATATATATATATATATATATATATATATATATATATATATATATATATATATATATATTTATATATATGTATGTATTGATATACTTTTCTATCTATACATGTATTTCCAAATCTACATATATTATGTATTTATTTGTCCATATGTATATGCATCGCCATACACATATACATTTGTATATGTATATGCAAAACTTGAGTAATTCTACAGGACCATTTCCTTACTGTTGAATGACTCTACTGAATGATATGTTTGAAAAAAACTTCACACATGTCTACAGCTCAGATGACATAGTGGTAGATTGCTGTGGCTATGGTATGTAGGGTCCTGGATTCAAGACTTGCAAGGGCTGGTTATTTTGCTGCTGGGCAGAACAAGGGCTGTTGGATACAGAGTGATTAAGGCACTTTTAAGCAGTTCTAAGCGTGTTTGCGTGGGCTTTCATGGCGGTAAGCAATGCCAACTTATGGGTAACTATGCTTACATACAATTAGCCCTAAAAGTGCTTAATCTGAGTTAGCTTCACTTAGCACTGCACAAACATGCTTACTCCTGCTTACTACTGCTTACACCCACTTACCCCACACTAATTTATTTAAAAGAAAAGAAAAAAGGGGTGATAGGAAAGTGGTGAAAAAGGGGGCATGAAGAAAAAAAAACAATATGAAAGATAGCTAGGGATGTGCAGGATGGGTGTAGGGAAGGTCCATAGCTGTCCATTTCTTCTTCAGCAACAGCTGTGCATATATACTGAATTTGGAAGTAAATTTGGACACTCAACCCCCTGAGAGAGGGGTGAGGACAACAATAAGGTGTTGTGAAGCCAGTTAAACCAGATTACATGTGTCCAGTGGACGCGTAAGTGAAATGGACAGCTATGTATGGGGCGACTTTTTTGTGGAAACAGATTGCCTTTTTTTTTAATGTGAGAGTGGGATATTGGGAAAGGATAGTAGGTATATTTGGGAAGGTAGGTTGGGTAGGTAGACAGACAAGACAGACAAAACAGCAGACATAGGTGGTATATGACACCTGTGGGGGGTAAACACCTTGGATGGGGAGGGTTGGTTGGTAATCAAATGCCCATGAACCCCCAAATGGATACAGTGGGAATGAGGTCCCCACCCATAGGCAGTCACCACTGCACCTTCATGGCCCCAAAGGTGGCTGTGCTGGGGGATGATCAGGAGGGGCAGGCTTACCTTTTAGATGTACCATGTGGCCCTCAAGCTGGCATAGCAGATTTCCAAATTCCTTGTGCAGTTCACTACACACCAGACCCCGGACCTGGCTTCAGCGAGCCCGGACCCGGGGGGGACGAGCCCCACCACCTGAGGTGGTTCCAACCGAAGGTAGTGCCTGACTGGCAGATGAGGAGGTCCCAGGGTGGGTCCCAGATGTGCCGGGGCCCGGTGTCATGGCCAAATGAGGCAGGAGAGGCAGATCCTCTGAGATCGGCCTTCCCAGATTTGCTATGGTGTTGCAGTTGTAGAACATATGTTGGTTAGTCATGCAAAACACATTCCAGGATTAGTTATAACAGCATGCATGAGTATTCCCATTAACCCAAAACAATAGATATGGAACAATTGCATAGCAAACAGAACACATGCATATATGGAACCACAGTCGGCATTATAATGGCATGCAGGTTACATTGATAGCAACAGGCCACCAATGATAGTATTTAAACAGTGAACATTGATTGAAAAATATTTCAATATTTGTAGAACAATATAACACATGTCCCAACAATAGGTTTGGTGAAAAACATACCCATTGATTTATGTGTTAGATTACTGGTGCGCTTAAGGTGGGGAAGAGAGAGAGATATCAGTCAACAACTGTATATGCTTGCAGTGCTAACGACTTTAATGATCATTGTTCTAATCATTACTCTATGGGTATTACCTCACTTTACCTCGACTTATAGCCTTGGGTTGGGCAGTGGTATGTTTGTACACAGTGTATAATTACAGGCTTCTTACAGCTCATTTATACCTTTTCTTACCTGGCAGACCTGTGGAGGGAATTTCTATTAACAATACCTGACTGTTTCTACACATATTCTTGGATGAGCTTATGCATACCACTTAATAGCACTCCCGGGATTTGAACCATGCCAATTTGTGCAAAAATGGAATACAAGTTTGTGTTTTATCACAATGAGCTACTGAAAAGCTGCTATTTCTTTTCTGACTGTTTTCAGTATAACAGTGTGTCATTTGGATAATCTTCCTTGTAATTCTGATATTCATGCATGGCAAATGCTTGTTATAATCTGTAGTCAGACCTTGACATATTACAGTATGGAAGACAAAGGTTAACACAGCATTACTATTCAGAGACCAGATCCTGGTGCACGGAACATTTCTTATAGCTAATCTGTTAACGTCAACATTACATCTACATTCAACCTACCATATACCAAAGTACACACAACAGTCTGGTGTTTAGAGTTTTATTGACAGGTACTGCTACACTTTTACTCCTATATCCTGTACATCAGTATTACTCTGCTAATGTATTGTTTATTCAGTACACACAGTACACATTGCTTACTACTGGCAGGTGACATTCTACTGCATTCTATTTATTTGCCTTGACTACTGCTAGCTAGATTAGTACTCACCAGCCTCGCGACGCAGCCTTAGTAGTCTTCTGGCATGGGCTTACAAGTTCGCAGCCCTCTCTTCTAGAGCTGTGCAGGAGATAGAGAAACATTTATGCATACTTTTCCATATCATACTTAGGCTGGACTCTGATAAACAAGAATTGATAGTGGTACTGACACACTGTTGGGACATTCCATGCCTAAGCATCATGGAACCACTGCTCCAAGAGGTCCCTCTTCCTTCGCTTCAAGTCAGCATAGTGATACCGGTCCTGCTCACCAGTTCAAGGGATGCCAATTGCTCTGGTGATGTCATGAGTGAGACTGTCCCAGGCATCTGCTTTGTATTGGGAGCCCTGGTACTGGTCCTGCAGCAGTCAACCTTCATGTTTTTTTACAAGGAGTCCAACCATGACCCTGGACTCCTGAATGCTCTAACGCTGTGCCTGAAAGTGCGCACCTTCTCCAACACCAGCTATGGTGCCTGCAGTGATCAGCTACAACTGGTTATGGTTGTATTCCCACCTATGGGGTTTAAGTAGGGCTGGATTCCTGCCCTTTGCCGTGATCAGTCTATTTTGAATATGCTGAGCTGGGCTAAGCGATGGCCAAACCCACTTAGCTAAGATAAGCATTGCTTACAGATGTAGGTACTAAGCACTGTTTACCAGTGTGCAAATCCACTTAACTACACTAATTATTGGTAAACATAACAATTTAGGTGCTGTTTGCTCTGAGTAAGCATAGCTGAACATGATTAAGCGATGTTCAGGTTTCATTTTATGGACTATCAAGATTGTGGTATCAATTCCTTCTTAATGCCATCTTATGATATGTATGTTTCCCTTCCATGACATCCTCCAATGTGCTTTCATTACATTACATTCTTTTGTGGCTATACTGTATGGGACACTTCTGTTTATATGTGGGTTTCACATCTGTACAAAACTGACACCTCACATTTGGACCTGCTACACAACCCTGGTCAACAAATATATATTATTCACTACCTATTTACAAAATGATATATTTTAGTCCTGTTTCACATATGAAAATTAATGGACTGCTTTGGGAATCAAATCTTGAATGATTACATGTTAAGCTAAAGCTCTAACCACTACACTATTCCACTTTTGCTATTTTGGCTGTATATTTTGATTTAGCTCCTTTAGATGTTTACACTCTGC